>NW_009188228.1:63260-93847 GCF_000690835.1 Fulmarus glacialis | reverse complement strand
CCCCCCCTCCATCTGAGTGTGGACAGGATTATTTAAGAGCCTCAAACAGCTTACCTGGTACATCCCTGTGAGGCAGGAACTGCGTCTTAAGTCCCAGGCAGCACCACAGCCACGTTTGTGGATTACTTGACTCTTAGAAGCTTGGTGCTCTTTTTCTTTTTTCTGCTTCCCCCCCCCCCCCCCCCCTCCCCGCCCCCCCCTTTTTAAGATGAAAATTAGTGTCACTTCATGGTAGCAGATTTCAGCATTGGCTGTTATCATAAGACTCTGTATATGGGCATGCACTTTACAAGCCTCATTGCCCTACCGGAGCAGCAGCAAAGGCGCTCGGAATTCCTTGCACCACAAACCCTTGTTCGTGTTGCCCACAACTACATAAACGAGTCATAAAAGGTCACATCAGGGACATGGATGAGGGGCAGCATCCTTGATCCCATGACCTGTAGTTCCCATTAGCGTTGGGGTGGCTCATAAAGCACAGTAGTGACTGTAGAGAATGTGTGCAGCTCTTGACTGAGGCAGGTTGGGTGTGGGTGAGTGGGGCATGAAGTACCTTCCTACCACCCACTTGACTTGTGTACAGCATGAACAACTGCGAGGAAATCATGACCCTATGGAAACAGAATATCCATCAATTTCCCTATGGAAGGTTGGTTTTTCTCTTCTGTAATTGAAGTAGCTGCTCCGCACCTTCCCGCCTTCACTTCTCCATGTTATTAAAAATAATTCTTGTCAGGCAGAGCAGAGGCTTGGCCTGCCAAGGAATACATGTGGATCAGGTCTTGGGAGAACTGATCTTGCTCTTTTTCTTCTTTTTTTAATTTTTTTTTTTTTGTTTTTAGAAAAGCCTCTTATTTGAGCAGAAGGTTTTTGAACTAATGAGTGTTTCCCAGAGGTTTTATTTGTTGTCTGAAAAGAAGTACTCGATCATTGTTTTTCCTGATATATGTGAATTTTGTTTAGTACATGCATCTAATTAGAGACTACAGTTGTTGTTATAACAAAGTGTTACTTCACTTTCAATCCTGAATAGCAATTATCTTCCTGGATTGTCCTTTCTCTCCAAGGAAGTTCAGGCAAACAGACCCACCACTTGGGTTTGGACAGCATCATCTGACTTTTAGGTGGGTAGGTCCAGGAGCGGGATCCACAGCCGTGGCTTAGGCATCGCTCAGCGTGGGGCATGTGAGCAGATTTATGCACTGCTGGCTAGTGGGCTCAGTTTCTGCTAGCTGAAAAGAAAGAGGAGGATGCATGGAAATCTCCTGTCAGTTTAGGATGCCCATTTCAGAAAGGGAGGACTAGCTTGCTCCCTTCTTTGTTGAGAAAGAAGAGAAAAGATGACACTGCCCACCCACTGCACCCTAGTGGGTTCAGAGCATGCTTAAGAGGGGGACACCAATTTCATGCTTCAGTTAAGGCGATTTTCAGGCCAGAAGAGTGCCAGGCTCTGAGTGCGTGACATGACTCACTCTCTCCTCTTGAAACTGCCTCCAAGTGCAGGAGAGACGAGAAATGGAGTTTCATGGGACTGGAAAGTGAAGGTAAGAGAGCTAAAGAAGGACAGTTTCAAGTGCTTCACCTTTCTTATGAGAGCAGCGTGTGCATTACCCATCGCTGCCTTCATGAACATGTCTGAGTGAGCAGGGCTGTTATTGCCCTGCTTTATTTTGAGTTCACACCTCTGTCTGGTGGGTGTTCACACAGAAGACCATCTCAGCTCATGTCCAGGCACCTGACTGCTTGGGCGGGCTTTTATGGATAGAGTATGACAAATGCAGAAACCCTGGATAACTTGCTACAGATACGATGTCTGGGTATTCCATGTACAGGTCATAGTAATCTGTCCTCCCTTTTTTCTAAACTGAAGTCCAGAGAATATTTTATTTGCCTGCCTGTGTCTTTGTTCATATGCTACAGATCAGAAACCTTAATTCCCACTTTTGCTCTTTATCAGAGTGCTGAAGTTCATTGTCTGTCTTTGCTATATAAATGACTGTCTACCACAATGCAATATAATTTCAGCATTTAGTTTTACATTAAAAGGAAGTCTTACAAAAATGTTCAGATTAAGAAAAGCAATAGATAATTATATCTACTTTAAGCTCTTGGGGAAGTCTTGTGCTTATAGGCACAAGAGTATTTTCTTGTTTAGGCATAGGTTTAGGCAAAAGAGTATTTTCTTTTGTCTGTGTAAGGGAGCAGTTCTTAAGATCAACACTTCTGAATCTCATCTGTGCTTGCAATGATTGATCTTCCTCCTACCTCTGTCTAACTTGCTGCTAGCTTATACTCTTAGTCTTCGGGTGAAGATTTTGGATCTCTTCCACAGCACATTGTTTGTTCAGCCCTATTTTGTACTGGAACTTCATGGATGTTGTTGAGTTAGGTCAATGCAGTTGAGATGTGCATAATGTATGAGGGTTTTGTGCCAGCACAGTGTATCATTTTACCTGGCTCTTGGGGAAAGCTCATGTTTCCTGGACACGTAGGCAGACTTTTTGGTGTTGTTTCCTGAAACACCCATTGCTGCAAAGGAGCCCTTTGAACCTGGTGAAAATGCTGAGTAGATAGATACCTCTTTTTTTTTTTTTTTTTTAAACAGGCCAACCTGACAGGTTTACATCCAATGATGATTTTGTCCCCTTTTCCTGGGAGCATTTAGCATACCATTACTTTTTTCCCAAAATGCCTTTTGAATTCTAGTTAAGCTCTCCCTGTTTTTGCCTCAAGTCTCAAATAAAATGCAATTCATCCCTTTCAAAAGGCTTTTAAAAATTATTTTTCCTTTGTTGGGTGTGGTTTTCTTTGGACAGTGCTTGTCTGACAGCCACATGCAGTAAAACACTGTGGAAAGCTGACACAGACCAAGTCATTGCCTAACTTAGAAATCTAACAATTAAGCTGTCCCCTTTTTGAAGCACTTCTAGATGGTGTTCTCTGATTGTGTTGGAACTGGGATTAGCAAGTTTGTGTTGTATTCTCAGATAATTTATTGTCCTGTTTAAAAAATGCAAAATACTCAATGTCAGTAATTGTCAGTGATCACAATTCAATTATTTCAGTTAAAAGGAAATAAATAAGCTCAAGTTCTGAAGGTATCATAAGTCAAATCCTCTAATTTTCATCTCTTGAGTTTTAAGATGTACATTTATAGATTCAGTTGTAGGGAGCCAGGAGGGATGTTTCCAAGTGCTGTTCTGTACTGGATAGAAGCATCAAACTATAATCCCTTCTCTGTATTTAACCTTGTGTACATGTGTGTGATGTAGTATGTATTTTAAGGAAAGATTAAGGAGAGAGAGCACCTATTCCACTCTGAACCCTGCTTAATTTTGGATGGGAAAAAATGGCACAAAACTAGTCTGTATGATTTAGTGGAAGGTATAAGTTTGTATACATTGCATCATGATTTTCTTCTTTATTGAGATTTTTTTGACTCGGATGAAATTTGGACAGGTGCTTTTGCAAGATTGGTGCCATTTCAATTTGAACAATCTTGAGAGAGCAACATGTATTATATGGTTTTCCTTTTGAAAAGCTTCCTCTGAAGCCAGTAGGAATGAGGAGAGTTGAAACAGTGTTACAGGCATTTTGATGCCTTTTTGACAGAGGTAAAGCAGATTAAGGAGTTAATTTTGTCTTTACGCCTTCTGAAACATGATTTTTTTTTTTTTTTTTTAAAAGCAGATACCTGATACTGTGTGTGTAGGGAGTAAAGCTGCTTTCTGTAATAGCAAGATTGAGATCCTGGAGGAAAGGCCCCTACTCTGAGGACAGATATAGATGAAAAATAGTTGTTTTAGTTGTTGTTGCAGTATGCTAACTTGTTGCAATGATGATACTGCAATTTGAATGTACCTAGCTCTGTTTTCCAGGTCCTAAACTTCTAAAACTTAGCATTGGGTATAGCTGGCATTCACTTTTTGTGCTGCCACACTTGCTTTCATGCTGCCTCCCCTGGCACCGGCGGGGGCTGCCGGTGGCAAGTGTCCTGGCACGCTTTGTGTGCCCAGCATGCGTGGTTCAAGGCAGGTGGAAGGAAAAGCTGGGGCTCCGCAGCACCCCAAGAGCCGCCAGCCCACGCCGCGCTCTGCAGCTCGGCGAGGTGCCCGAGCCCCTCCGCGGGGTCTCCACGAGGTGGCACAAGCAAGCCGCCGGCGGGGTCGGCGGGGGCTGCCGGTGGCAAGTGTCCTGGCACGCTTTGTGTGCCCAGCATGCGTGGTTCAAGGCAGGTGGAAGGAAAAGCTGGGGCTCCGCAGCACCCCAAGAGCCGCCAGCCCACGCCGCGCTCTGCAGCTCGGCGAGGTGCCCGAGCCCCTCCGCGGGGTCTCCACGAGGTGGCACAAGCAAGCCGCCGGCGGGGTCCAGGAGCCTCCGAGAGACAGGATGGTAATGGCTTCGTGGCGTGATCTTCCTCCTTTTTCAGAAGAGATTGTTAATTAGTGTGATTAACTTGCTGGTTTTGCTCTGGAAGCCCAGGTCTGAGCCTTAGTGAGGCAGGCGCTGAGGAGACCTAAGCAGCCAGGACAGCGGGGATGGTCTGTCCAGGGCTGATGCAGCGTCCTCGGGCTGCTGCTGTAATCGGTGGAGACAGCAACCCCTGCTCTCTGTCACCCACTCTGGAAACGTACCCCGTGGCACTTCGTGGTGTCCTCTGCATGCTTTGCTCTCTCCTCCCTGTGCTCCCTCACCTGGGGAAGAGTGACCAGGGCGACCAGGTGTGAGGCAACCCTTGTGGGCACCCAGCTCCTGTCTGCCGCTGCATCGTGCCTCCTAAAAAGAGGGGTAGAGCAGACTAAATTAGCTGCTTCCTTGGTATGAAACGATAACCTTTTGAACAGAGGATATAGAAATCCTTCCCCCCCCGCACCCCGTCAGGGTCTGACTGAGTGGCACGTGCTGCCCTTTGGGCTGAAAGGTGCATCGTTTGATTCTGCCCAGCATTGCTCAGCTCTTCCCCTGCACACAGGTTGCTATGTGGGAATGAGCTGTATGCTACAGAAAAGAGGAGGAAAACAGGGCAAGGGGGAAAAAGGTTTGCTCTGAAATCCTTCTGCAGGTGTAAAATGAGGAAAGCTTTGTATACACTCAGACTTTGTCTAGAATGAACCCCTTTATACCAGTAAAGACTTCAGAGGTGTTCTGGGGTTTTTGCCCCGTTTGTGCTTAACTACTTTCCCAGCAGCACTGTTATAAAGTATTTCATTAAAAGCCAATGTCTCTATATCAGAATAAGTTAGTGGCAATGGTGGGCTTTATTTTATTTTGGTTTATGTGTTCCCCTCAAATCTTGTTGAATTGTAGGAAAGCCTCCCCTTCCTTTCCTCCCCCCAAAAAAGGAAACGTCAAACAAAGTATGTAATATCAAATTAAACGTGGCACTGAATATACTCTGGCAAGTCATGGTTCTAAATTCAAGTTCTGAACAACAACTAGATGGAAGAGCCCATGAACAGCAATGATTCAGAAAAATCCAGTACACAGATCTAGTTTAAGTCAAGGAAACTCTGAAAATGAGGCCCTAAGGATTATCCTCCTTCTCTCCTATAATAGATGCTTCTGAATTCTGCTTATTGAAAGAAATAAATTTTAATTTAGGCATTCCAGCACTTGCAAGTATATGTATGATGGCGCTGAAACCAGGTAAGGAATTGTACATTGTTTGAAGGTCTCAGAGGATACTCTGAACTGTGGAGATGAAGGTGTTTTAAAATTCCTAGCAGTGTCTAGAAAATCCACTGTAGTATTTGTAAATTTAAATTATTTTGGTGGTTAGAAATGTCTGCTTCCTTTGAACTGTTCTTTTCAGCTTAATTTAAAAATATATAGAAACCATGGGGAGGAAAATCAGCTTCTCTATAGCAAGATTAGATAAAGTGGCATTTATAACAGGCCCATGTCTGTGACCAAAGGTTCTGCGAGCTTTGATTTTTAGCTTGGAGGTGTTTTCCTCCTGGTCCTCACTGCTCCACCACCACCCCTCCAAAAAGGAAAGAGGGGGGAGGAGGAGGGGGGAAGGAAGGAAAAGGGAAAACCACAAGTCAATGAGAGCACGGGCTAAGAGCCAGCAGTAAAACGCCGAGTCTCTCCGGCAGCAGAGTGCAGTGCCCGTGTGCAGCAGAGGATGGCCTTGTCGGGCAGCGCTGCACGTTTCTTGCTGTCCCTGCCACACCGCCCGCCTCAGTACTGTACTCATGGCACAAATGGGATCGGTCCCTATGTATGCCGGCCGGCGAAGGGTCACGTTATTTGTGACAGACACCTCTGCCTAGCCTGCTCGGGACAGCAGCCAAGTGCTGCTGAGCATCCTCACTGCTGCCCCAGGTCACCTCCCTCTCCTGAAATTTGTAGGAAACAAAGCATGGTCCCTGGCCTCCTCCAACTCTGCAGATTTTCAATCAAATTGCAGATGTTACAGTTTGCATTTGTTGTGGTGCTTTTCCTTAGATAAATTCAGCTTTAAAATAAAGCTCTAAATCCTGTACCCCAAGGCGTGGACAATTTGAGCTGTTTGTTGCTCAGTGCAAATATGAAAATGGCTGAAGTATAGCTCTCTGTGTGTGTACACAGAGGCAAACAAATATATTCATAATAAAAAACACATACAAGTAGGCAGGGTTTAGCTGGAAAGATCTGCCAGTACTTGCAATAGCAATGTTAAATGATGCTCCCTGTTTGAATCCAGTATTACAAGGAAAGACCAGTTTGAAATTGGATTTGATTCTGGGCACAGGAGAGGAGGGTAATTTGTAACATGCTTTGTTATTATCCCAAACTAAACTAAGAGGCAGCAGAATGAATTCATTGGCATATACTTTAATTTTTGTTTAAAATGTATGGAGTACTGGAAAATAGCTCATTTCCTTGTGTCTTTTATGTTCTCCAAGCTTTCAAGGGACACGCTCTCTCTCTCTCTCTCTCTCTGTATATATTTATATATTTTTTCATTCCTGGGCTTAATTGATTGTTGGTGACAGATGTGACTTGTGTTCTCCATGTCTATTAAGCAGGAAGGCTTTTTTATATATAATATTTCTTACAGTCAGAATCAGTTGGAAGCTAAACACAGGAAGAACTATTTGAGTAGGTATGTACCTCCTTAAATTTGGGCCTGTGCACATGCATAAAAATTAAGTCTTTTCAGGACCTCAT
The DNA here is from genome assembly GCF_000690835.1 of Fulmarus glacialis. NCBI lineage: Eukaryota > Metazoa > Chordata > Aves > Procellariiformes > Procellariidae > Fulmarus > Fulmarus glacialis. The sequence continues at coordinate 86,692 of NW_009188228.1, read as the reverse complement.
AAAAGCAGTGAGATGAGACACAGGGTTAAGTACTGTGGTTCGTCCCGGAAAGTCTGTGAATGACTAGTATTTTTCAGTAAATACGGTTCTACTGACCTTCCTGCCCCGGCCCCCTTAACAAGTTTAGCATCCACCCATTCCCTCTGTTTCTGAAGCGTAGCCTTGTGGCATGAGCGTGCCTTGCTGCTGTTTGTAAAGGTATGCTCTGCAACCCTAGCGTCCCTTTTGGAGAGCAGGTAGTTAGTCATGTCGTAGCTAGGTCTCATTAATTATTTGCTGTCTATGTAAAGCACTCTCCAATTATACCACCAGGTACCTGTTGTTAAGCTACATTTATCTTTGCCTTCATGGTGCTTTTTCCATAGAAAATTCCCTCGCATCCCTCAGAGTTGCCATTTGTTCCTTGATGCCTGATGTTTTACAATCTCCTGTCCTGATTTTTCCCGAACATCTTTGTATCATAAGTAATACGTACTCCTCCACTTGCCATTCTGCTCCCTGACCATGTGGCTGTAGCTGCAACAGTAAAGAAAGCTAGCGGGACATGCAGTTTAAGAAAGACACTCTTGTTTTTTTAGGGGAATCTTCATTTTCTAAAACATTAATTGCAATGCTGTCTTTATAAATCTTGTTCTCTTTTCCCATAGGATTTGCAAATAGAACGAGAGAGGACTGTGTATAATATTTCTGGCGGCTGCACAGCCCTTGTGGTGGTGTATTTATTGGGGAAGCTTTACGTGGCAAATGCTGGTGATAGCAGGTGAGTAAGTGTGGTGTCTCCCCAACTATTCCTTCATCCCAAACTCCCCAGATCTGGTGTTGCCAAGTTCCTTAGTTGCAAACAGTATCACAACAGGATTCTGTTTCTTTAACGGACCTCACAGAAATTAATGCAAATGGCAGTGATAGTCTTCCAGTATCTAGCAGCGTGGTGGATGCAGTCAGGGAGTTTGATGACACTTCTGTCCCTGTAGCAGTTTCTGAATGACTTGATGGTTGCAGAGAAGTGGAAAGACGCTAAAGAGCCATTGAAACAGAAGAGATGTTGGGTGCGTAGTAGAATTGTGAGTTGAACACTGACAAGGTGACTGCATCTGGAACAGCAGATGCTGTTCAGTAGGAAGTCCTGTGGCTCCTGTCCTCAGCCTTAGTCTTGGAAGGCCACCTAGCTCTAAGATTTTAATATAATTGAAAGTAATCATCTGTAAGCAAATAACTGCTGCTCCTGCAACAGGGAGGAAGGGAGAGAAGAGGGGCTATCACAGGTTAGGATTTTTACTGTGTCCTGTTCTAGCTCGTGTACTTGTCCATTTCTCAGAACTAAGTGCTGTTGTTCAGGAGTTGTTGCTTTGTTATATTTAGAAGTTGGATGCTTGAAGACTTGTGACGAGAAGCTTTTTCTTTGTCTTCTGATTTAGCTAAAGCTAGGAGCATACTGCAAATCTCTCACTTGCATTTTATTCCTCTCTCTCACTCTCTGCCCATAACATCATCAGAGAGAAGATAATGAGGCTGGACTTGCAAGACTTTAGACCTTCACATGTTTCTTTTGGCAGCACTCTGCATAAACAGGCCAGGGAGAATAGTTTCCCGCATGATACAGACTGCTGTTGTGTTCTCTTAGTTAGCAGCTGAGAAATTAAAGTCTGCAAAGGTACTGAACCGCATTGTCTTTAGGTGAAGACTGCTACAGTTATGCATTTGTGTTTGAGGTTTGTGGGCACACAGTTCATGTTTGTACTGTGTGCACAGTGTATCTACAGAGACAGCAGTCACCCGCGAAATCTTTTGTAGCTTAAACCTAACATTTTTATTGCCTCTTGCTGCTTTAAACTGTGTAGGAAGTCAGATAAATCCTTTCTGCATAAAATTCCTATTCTTTTCATGCTGGTGATTGTTCTTAATATGCTGAATTTGCTGTTTATATTGCAAATTGCTGACCCAATTCCTCTTGACAAGTGACATATATGGATCTTTTTCGCATCAAATGTCAAATGAGTCCTCACAGAGGGTAGCTGCAAACATATTTGAGTAGACCACCTATCTAGTCATCAGAACCACTAGCTGCACAAATTTTAGCTCTTTTGCCATTAAATTAGAAATAATCATGTTTTCCTGTGCTATTGTACTTGAAGCACAGTTGATTCTCTTCCATTGGGTTGGCTAAATTGCTTTATTGTCTCTTAAGTGTGCTGTGTAAAACGGACCATGCAGGACCTACTTCTGAGTAGTTGAGATCTTTGTTCTTAAATGACTGGCTGCTTCCAGTTCCCCCAGGATTTCTCCTCTGCTTCCCAGAGCAGCCTCAGCTCCATTGCAGCCTCTGACACCCAACAGGAAGAAACTTGTTGTCGGTGATCTGGAATTAACACAAGCGTCCTCTGTAGTTAAAGCCACCAGCTCTTCAAGAGGCTTTGAAAGTTCATCAAGCCCATCAAAAACATCTCTTCAGAAAAACAGGAAGAGCAGGAATTAGAAGGGAAGCCATCAGCAAGATTGGGTCTTGTTTGAACCAGGACTCAAATTTTCCTACTCATTCCTCACATCTTGTAGGTAACAGGGTCCCTCCAGATCCAAAATAGTTTGGTTTTGCACTTTCCAAATGGACCTCACGGAAACCTTCCTCATGCTGAGGAGAATCATCTGGATTCCCAAAGTCTTTCACTTTCAAATAATCCCACTTCTAGATTTTTGTAGCTCAAGAAAAATAAAAACTTCAAAGTGTAGAAGATCAGTTGATCTGGGCCTCTCTCCCACCAAATCCCCACTTCCCATGTCAGAAAGGGAGAAAACCAGCTATTGCAAAACATCTAAGTTGCCCCTCATTACTAAAAGGACATTTTAGGACTAGAAAAGCAGCTCTGAGGTTGTCTGCCTACTGCTAGGGTGCACAGTGCATTCCTGTATTTTTAAGAGCCCAGTCACGTAGCCAAGAAGTTTTATTTGTGTTAGTTGGAAAAATATGTTCCTTTTCGCTGTATCATGCCATGCGTGGTCAACTTTGCAGTTTGTACAGATACAAATGAGGGCAGTGAGAAATACAATAAGGAAACTACTTAAAAATGTTTGTCTGCGCTTGAGAAGGCGGCTGGGGTTTGTTTTTTCACCCAAATAGGGGACTTGTGCTTGTTGCTGTTGGAACTAGATGCCGAAACCCTCAGTTCTTCAGTCGAGCTTTAGTTTCTTTGAGTTCACCTACTCATTTGTGCCCCTTCTCTGTCCACGCTCTCCTTCTCCCCTCTCCACTCCCCCACTGTAAAAAGCCTACAAATAAATCAAGCTACACTTCCCACAGACAAGAATCTGTGAGAGGAGGTTTTGTGCTGCAGGGGTGGGAAATAAACATTTTGGGTTCACGCAAACCTCATTTTACTGCCTCTGCCCAGAAGAAGGTTAGGTCTTTTAATTCCAGGCAACTTCAAAACAGCAGAAGCTTTTAAAGGTGGGTTTTGAACAGCTTCTGCCGTCACAAGACCAAGGTATGTGCAACAAACTGTTACTATCACAATGAGACTAAGGAAACACCAAGTGTGAGACTTGAATAATAATGTGCTATGCGGTGCCAGCTATACCTCAGACTTATGTCTGTGGTATTCAGTTTAACCACCAAAGCCTCTCAAATCTAATCATTTCATGCCACGTACCCTGGCAGTGTTGTATAGCAGCTGTCCTTTTGTAGTTGATGTGTAATTACATCATGAAAAGACTTTAATTACCATATTACTAAATTACCAGCCAGCAATCCTTTCAGGTTCAGCCCTAGCTCACTTCTGTATGGACTATTAGGCTTCTCCAAGCTGAACACTTTTGGTTGGTGTAAAAGGGAGGAAAAACTGTGCTAATTGTAGGTTTTGTTGTGAACTATTATTGAGCTTGATGTTATGGCATCACTAATGTCAATGATATAATTAAACTTCTGCTAACGATGCAATCACAGTTCTGTAATAATTATACGTTAACTGCACATGATACCAGAACCCTACTAAAAATGAGGTGATGTATTCAGAGCCTGATAAAAACAGCTTGGAGGGATCCGCTTTCATTCTCTAATGGCTTGTCTGATCATTCTTGGACTCTGCCATAAATATACCTACTTGCACAGTCAAAATTCATGTCTGAATATTGGCCAAAGCCTTTTCTAATGTTTCTCTCCCTCCCTCTCTCTCTCTCTTTGTTCCTCTCAGCGGTTAGGGTTGTCCATGCAAGGTTATCTAATTAGGGACTGATAGTGCTATAGTCAGCTGTCCAATATATAGTGCTCTTCTGGTGAGCATTGGTGTGGTGTGCTTTGCTTACCAGTTTGACATATACACTACGGTAACTAGGCCAGGCCCTCTGAATAGCTGCTTTTTTTTAATAAGGAATAGTAAATCTTCTCTGCTCAGTCTTTTAAATAGTATTGTTCAATTTTATATTGCTAAAGTGACTTTTACTTCTAAACTGCCATAACACGCCTTGTTAATCTCATTTCTTTTTAGTTTTATGCTCTTTATTGAGATGTTGTTTTATAGCTAGTGATGAAGCAGTAGTAAAACAGGGACTTGATGTTTTTACTGATTACTGCCCCATTATTGTATAGCCTTATGCAACATAACATTTGCCCAATATCACTACAGTGACTGTAATGCAATATGATCATGTTAACTATCTTTGGCACGAGTGTTCTTCTGGCTTTCATGTTGTCTGGCTAAGAGGCTGCTCAGAGACTGCAGGCACTGCCATTTTGTGCTGTGCTTGAAGCCACGTAGGGTAGCTGTGCTTTTATCATTATGCGAGAAGCAGAACACCACAAGTTGATTTGACTTTTCCATAGGCCCTGAAACTCTCACTAAATCTGCAAATGGGTTCTTGGGCTTTTTTGATTTATTGGCAGAAGATGGGATCAAAGCAAAGAGCTTGATGTTTCAGAGGCTTCACAGACTTGCAGGGTCACTGGATTTTTTGCTTTGCTTCATGAGATTTTTTTACCATCTTTTTGCTTCCTTGCTTTTGCTCCCCTGTGCTTATGTTTTCAGGGCATGTTCACCCTCTGCTTGAACAGATATCCTCACCTCCAGAATAGATTTTTCTCCTCCTTTTTGCAAGTGTAGAATTAATGCTAAGGCATCTGGTATTGTTAAATGATAGGAGCTCATTGAGTGAATGTTTTTGTGGGTGCTTCCATCTGGGTGCAGGTTAAGCAACTTCATTGGTGCTTCAGGTGCCCAGATGTGGGAGAGTGTGTTTATAACTCCCAGTGTAATAAAATAGTGAATTGAAAATTGAATTCTACTTCACTTACTGTTTCAGTTCTTCCCGGATTTGCTGCTTGTGTTGAATCTCACTACGTTTATACTTCAACTTCTTCTGTGTCATGGTGCTTGTCAACTGCTTCCCTCATGCATAGTTCTCATTGTAGGAAGTAAAATTTGCAGGATTAATCTGCTTTTATGAAGTAAATGAGAGAGGCATGGAAATGGCCACATATCTGCTGACTGGCACTGTAGCTTAAATAGAATTTCTGAGAAGTCAGAATTGATGATTCTGACCCATTTTTGCGGTTCATGGTATCTGACCTCTTCCTCAAGGCAGTCCAGCAGAAGCTCTAACACTGTATAAGGATGGAAACCAGAAAGTGTTCTAGTATGTTACTATTGTAGAACTAGTTTGCTTTAGTCTTTGGTTTACGGTATTTTTAACAAACTTTAATTTTCTGATTTTCTTAAACTACCCATCTTCTGATCTAAATGGTGTGTATTTTCCCTGTTTTTGCTTGAGCGGTCTGCCTAAGCCCTCTGTCTCCTTACATCTGTGTCTGCATAAACAACAATAACTGTGCTTCATACTTAGTACTTACAGGTCTCTAGAGGAAAGACTAACTCAGTTGCTAACCTTCTCCAGTCTGCAGTGTTTGGAAAAGAGTTCTTTTTCCTGTCTCCTCTTAAAGATGGGACAAAAAGAGCTGCAAATCTCTGAACCACACGCAGGGCCTTTTCACCCTGGGTCACGCAATCCGTGGTGACGCCTCTTCGTCCTCTGAAGTTCCAATTCCTCCAAATCCTCAAAAGATGCCTCCCAAGACGCGAGAGCAACACTTATGGACTGTATTTTGGGCAAGCTATGTGCACATCCCCTTTTTAGATTATTATTAATTCTCTGATGGAATCACTCGAAAATAATAAATACTTGATCGTTTCAGGGCAACAGATAACCTAAGCCTGGTCTGCGCAGGAGCCTGTGTAGTGAGGAGGGACTGAATTCAAGATGAAGCGAGTCTCTCCCACGTACATTTTCCTTCACTGACTGCAGTTTGGTAGGTGAAGAATTCTGATCCTGCCTAGCTGAAAATGTTGGAAAAGAGCATGACATCTTAGTCACACTCAGGAGATACGGCCAAGTCCCATCTCGGTTTCCCCTGCTTCTCTTCCTTGGAAGCCTGACTTGCAGGCCTGCAGAAAGCACTTCAGCTCCCCTTCTCCGGCTTGGCCTCCTTCCAGGGAGAAGCAAGAGCACAGGATTCATAGGAATAGCAGCAACCTCAGGTATTGCAGGTTTTTTTACTGGGTAAAGCTTTTGGAGGCACTTCAGGAAACGCTTAAACTGAGGTGTGGAGAAAAGGCGTTGGATCGTAAATAAGTCGTTGCACTCAAAATGCAGTAATGAGGAAGAGTGTTTTCTAGCAATCCAGTGGATGACAAGTTTCAGGGTATTGGCATGTCCAGCACAGTATTCAGCACTGACTTGGCAGAAACAATTTATTTGGCAGTAAATGTTCATAGGCTTTTGAAGACAAAACAAATGTCCTGCCTCTTCTCCAAATTCTTGTTTTTTCCTGGGAGAGCAATGTCTATGGCAATGCCTCTGGCAATCTAGCAGGTGTTGAAGCCATTATAAACATTTTCTATGAGTGGTACATTCAGTTAAGTCTTTAGTCCTAACCACACAGACATCATCCACCCATGAAATCCCTATGTTCCACATTATGAGGAAGGAGAGGAATTTTGGCTATTCAACTAATATCAGTAAACTGGAAAGCCACAGTTCATTGGTATTAGTTTCCAGGAGTGATGAATTCTATTAACTTTAATTCTTATAGGTTTTCAGCCTTTAAAAAAGGAGAAAGGAAAAAAAAAAAAAGAAAAAAATGAAACCAACAAAAAACAAACAAACTAATCAAACCAGACAAAAAAAGTTGGTTGCTGCTACTGCAAGGAAAAATTCTCCTGCTGCCTATTTTTATTGGTGAATATAAGCATTGATGAAGGAAAAATTCCCACTGTAATAACATCTTTGCGTGTATGTTGCATGTATAGCCTGTAGAGCTCGTAGTGTCTGAGGCAAGCTGAGCAAAGGATGCTGAGATGTAGTTTTAATCACTCTTTTATCAGTACTTTACTGATGCATAAAGAGCTTGTGACCTCTAATAGAGGCAGCTTGTGGTATCAGCAAATATACCACAGATCTCCCAGTGCAGTGCATTAAGCTTAAAACCATCTTTTTAATCTGTGCCTTTGTAGCTGACCAGAGAGAGAAACGCAGGTTCTTCATTCCAGTGTTACAGGGCCAGGGCCACGGCATGCTAAGCAGGCTGGGCACCTTGGACCTTTAGCTCCTATCCATACTATGGGAGGAGGGCCAGGCGGAGCACCCCAGGCTTGCTTGGTGAATGTCTGCTGCGGTCCTTACTGTGTTGGAAAGCTTGTCTCAGCCCCTAAATTCAGTGAGCTTGCCAGGCAGCCCAGGCTGTTCAGTCTCAGCAGCAGCTACGCAATGCAGCTTGAGACCTGCTCCTGCGGCTTTTAGCGAGGGCTTCCCTTGTCACTTCTGCATGGGTGAATGAAGCAGGGCTTGGGTAAAAATTCACTGATGCAGAGTGAGCGGAGAGTGCGACTTTCAGTCTGCTTTTACTTCTCGGTCCAGCTTGTTCCAATATCCTACACCTGCTGCTGAATTAAGCAGAAAAGCTGAGATCAAAGTAGATGTGATGCTTTAGGTGCTAAAAGTGATTCTGACTTCCTCAGTGGTAAGACAGTGAAAAGCAGGGGAGGGAAAAAATCCGTGCTTCTTCCATCTTACATGGTCAGCCATATCCCAGCCATATTACTGGCAAAATAAACACTGACTTGCACAGCGATGCCTTCATCCACTAAGCCCAGGTTTAGTTGCCATAGTAACTCGTCCTGGAGATGAATGTGATATCCTGGATAGCAGGGAAAAAGACTTTGATTCCACAGATACCAGTCCTGAGGCTCAGAGCTGGCCACAGAGACGTGACTGCGCTTCTTTGTTCATTTCCCTGGCATGGCCTGAGTAATTGGTGGCATGTTGTTCAGCCGTGATACAGAAACGCAGTGATGTATCATCATTGCAACGCTGGACTTAGCGTACTCTTCATTTGAAGACAGCTGAAATCATCACGGGCAAAACAAATCCCATGAGGGCAGCAAATCTCCAACCTAAGGATGCTGGAACCGGTGGCAGGCAGTTTTCGTGTGCTAGCATTGTCGCTATAAACTCACTATAAACTGGCTTGTAATAGCTTCCTAGCTGCCAGCTGAAGTCCTCTCTGAAAGATCGGTGGGTTCAGATGTAAACCAACAGGAAAGTACACACAATTACAAAGCATTTTAGTTTAGTTCATTGGCTTTTGGTTTAGTGCTACTGGAACCAGAGTAGACAATACTAAGAGTGTATAGGTTAACATATAAAGTCACTGCTGGTTCGATAGCAAGAGTTTCCTGATTAAACAAACAAACAAAAAAATCGCATACAGATAGATAGCCAGTGCCATCCCATTAATGATGGGGTGGGCATACAAAAAAAATGTATAATTAGCACTAAAATGAAACACTGTTAATAAAGTCAACTGCTAATAATAACTCCATACTTAGATTGCATCAGACAAGCAATACACTTGAGGACCTAAACTAGAGCAGGGAATTCACGGGAGAGTCCCATGGGAATGGAGCTGCAGCCCATCAAAGAGGCACTAAGAACTAGAAGCATGGAGCTCCTGGGGTCAAAAATGACCAGGCAATGTGTCTTCTCCAAGCTATCTCCTCTGTGGACAACCTGCCAGCTCAGTATTATATTTAATTTAAAACTGTAGAGTGAGTAGTGATGCAGAAACAACTGAAGTAATTTAGTTACAGTGTTGGTGACAGGCAAGTGCTTCTCACCGTTGGGTGCAATATATAGAGCAGAGGGAGGCCACCAGGAGTAGAAAATCCCTTTAACTGCTGCTTATTAAGTTGTTAGTTGAATACATGGGATGGAATGTGAGATCAGTTCTAAAAATTCAGATTTTTATTATTTTTGGTGGCAATAAGGAAGATGCTGACTGGCTCAGGTGCTAGTGTGGATGAGGAGTAAGCTCTTCCGTGAAAATCTATGAATATTATTTTGCTTTGAGAAACAGCTTCTGCTTGCCCATTCGTGATCCTTTATTAAAAATAATAAAATTCATTTAGTAAAAACAGACTACCAGAATAGTGGCTTTAGAGTATATCAGCAGCCTCATTTTGCCCAGAGGCCTTCTCCACAGGAATCACTAAATAAGCATTAGAAATGTAAATATGAAGGAGTCGGGTAACTCAGGAAACAATGTAAAGCTCTACACGTGTGTGCACGGGAACAGCTCCTGTGCTTGTAGGTCCCTCTGAAAGACCACTTTCAGGGTTTCTTGCAGGGACTGGGTTTCATAACGAGGAGGAGGTTCTCGTGTTGCCACAGGAGAGGTGTAGCACGCTTGGCTCCGTGCTGGTGCGAGGACATGAAAAGAGGTCCGTGAATGAAATACCTCGGAACGCCCGACGTCGGTGTCCTGCCAGAGCAGGAGCAGGGCTGTACTCGGCGGTTGTGCTGCTGAGATGTTAACCCTTGGAGCAGCCAGGGTTGGAGCGGCTGGCAGTCTGCAAAAGGCCTTTAGCAGAAGTTTGGGAAGGTTCTTCATTGTTCCTGCAGGAAATGCCGAAGCACACTCATGTAGGAAATTACTTTAGCCCTGCCTTTGAGCGATACTTCACCAAGGCAAGTTCTCGTGCCTTTTGTTGGTTTGAGGGAGCTGAAGTTCCCCCAAGTGATGAATGAATGAATGTGTCCGAGCAGCCTGCTGTAACCACGGCATACACATTGTCACAGGAAGAGCCACAAGCAGGGAGAGCGCGTTCCCTCTTAACGTTGGCTTTGTTCGGCTGAAAGAAAAATGATCCAGTGTTTCTATTCTGTCACAGTATTTCTGTGGACAGCCTGATGTTTGCACTGAAAAAAGTGAAGAAACCAGGGTGGCAGGACTGTTGAGTGGCAGTAGATGGAAAATGAGGACATAGGCAATTTTCATTGGCTCTACCCCCTCCCTGGTTTGTTGCTTGTTTTCTTCTTGGTAGCGATGCTGAGTAAGAGTTGGGGCATTTTTGAAACATCTCTTGGGTATTACGGGTGGGAGGCAGCCAGAGTTTTTTTTCCATTGGTGTTGCTGAGGGTTGCTGCTTTCACCTCTGAGTTTTATGGTGATGGATATGTCATCGCTGGGACCTGTTTTAATGCCAGCTAAACGTTACATAATGGTTTGTTTCACTATCCCCAGCCTGCCTTAATTCATAAAATTAAGGAAATCATTTAAAGGCTTTGCACTATAGTTCCATGATTATTGCCAGTGCAGTGAGGTGTTTGTTCACCTGGTTTCTAAAGAAACATTGAGAAATGAGTCTGCATGGGACTAAGGGAGAGTGATTCAGTTCGTAATAAGTGAAACCAAGGTGCCAGGGCTGAATGTATTAAAAGTCATCAGTAATCGTAATGGCTGTAAGTTCCAGTACTTCATTTAGAGAGGAGAGAAACATTTTTTTGACTCTTTTTATAATCACTTCTTCTTTCACTTCTTAGCAATAAAGAAAAGGTAAATAAACAGAACTGGTTTGAAGGTCACCAGATACTAGCATTGCTCTTCCTTGGCTTCTTTAAATATATGCATTTAGATACCATAGTAAACAAGTACCCATCTAGACTGATTCCATAGTTCTAGGATTTACTTTTTTTTTTTCCTCAGCTATTTTGTGACATACCTGATTGAAATCTACTGCTTGGTTCCCCTTTGAATCCATAGTTCTAGGATTTACTTTTTTTTTTCCTCAGCTATTTTGTGACACACCTGATTAAAATCTACTGCTTCGTTCCCCTTTGAGTGTAATAAAACCCTGCCTTATTCTTTCTGTCAGTTTAATCCCTCTTTCTTTTCCATTGACACATTTCTAATACCTCTTCAGACAGGCCAGACACTTCTGCTTCATCTGTACCGAATCCACAATGCTTAACACCTTTTGACAAAATGGATACATCCTCCCTGTGGCTTGGAATTGATATATGCTGTCAAAAAGGGTTTTCCGAACGGTCTCTCTTTGTCACCTTTACCAGATTTTTATCCTCTGTTGTAGAAATGTGCAGTTTAATGTTGCGTTTCAAATCATTTTTGGCTGAAAAAGTGTGTAACGGAATCAGGGTGTCCCCTGAATACTCCTAACAGTAGGAGATGCCTCTTTGTTTTGAACACCAGAATCCCAATAGACCCATGACAGCAGTGAAATTACACTTTTGACCTTGTTCACTAAAGTGTTTCTTTCTCTGTATGATTAAATGAGAGTAACCAACAATAGCTTCCTCTAAAATGTATGAGTGTCCCTCTTTGTTTCTCATAAGGAACTCAGAAAGGATGCTGTGCAATTCTCAGCTGATTCTCTTCTCCATAAAAGAAAAAAGAAAAAAACCAACCGAAACAAAAAAAAAACAAACCCTGCTTGATTCAAGGAGAGGTGGCTGGTTTATCCATATTAAAAATGCAAAAGCAATTGATATATTGATATTTTCCTTAAGCCAGTGTTGTTGCTACATCCTGAGTGTGAGAGCAGGAGTACAACACAGTGGTAGATTTTCACCCTTTTGTTGCTTCATTCGTCACGTATTTTAAAAGGGTATATATACTAAAGCACCAAATACTGTTTTAAAGGATTGAATCTGAGTGTAGAAAATAACCATATACTTAAGGTTCTGTGTGAATGCTGAAATATTCAAAAGATCACTTAGCTGATCATTGTGGACTATGCAGTTATGTCAATCCAAAAGACAAAGGTAGTATTTTCTGTAGATTTACATGCAGCCTTTTAAGCTCCTGGTGTTTCTTTTCATTTGCATGTGCCTGAGTGGACATAGCCCGCTGCAGGATTTGCTGTGACTGCCAGTCCCGCCTTATGCACTGAGGTGCTGGCACATCTCTTGCTCCACATCTAGTTGTTCAGGGCACGGCTCTCCTGGATCAGAAAATACTCAGTGAAGTGGCCAGAAGAGGGATACAAAATCAGATTTTTGTTTCTTCCATTTTAGGCTACTTCAGCTGTTTTGGGGACTTTTTTTCCCCAATATATTCCTGTTTTCTGTGAATATTTACCAGCTCCAGATTAGGGAACATGCTTTCTTTCTTGTGCAGAGCACTATCTGTGAAACGTAAGGGCAAGTACAATCCTGTAGTTTGTGTGGGTGGGGAGTTAGGTAGCTGGGTTCAAAAGAGGGGAGGGGACTCAGGGAAATCTATAGTTTGTTTTTAGAAGGGATCAAAATAAGTGACTTAATGGCCTCCGTGGCCTCAAGATTTAAGAGCAGTTTCTCCTGTTTGTTTGCTCGCTGTGGATGGTGCTGCGTGGAGAGGGCATCAGAGTGTGTAGGGCAGTGCACCGAGGGGGCTGCAGATCTGTGACTTCCGATTTCCTATCCTCCAAAAAAAACTTCTGTTTTTTAGTTACTGCTTCATTGGTGATATAAATTAATGATTGGTATGGGTCTGAAGCAACCTTGTCATCAGAGAATATTTGGTTAGTGTTGACATACTTGTTCCCGGCAAACATGAATCATCTGGCTGCCTTTGGCAGGCTTGCCCTGTGGCTCTGCTATAATGTGTTTCACCAGTGTGGCTGAAATTAAAATGTCACTATTAAACATGGCAGAATCAGATGCTCTCTGGGCACTGCATCTCTTCAAGTTCTTCTTGCTTTCTATGTAGCTATTTCTGACAGTTTAATAGGACAGCTGTATTCTGGTATAAAATAATACATTCATATTTCCGAAGTGCACGGGGAGCTAAATGCTTTCAGAGCACTATTTCATTGTGTACATGCATCTTTCATGCATGGCAGAAGCAGTAATGCTCTTGTAACGCCATGTTGCTGCTTAGTCCATTAGGAAGCGTAAAGTCAAAATTAATTGTCCTGCAGGACTGTGTAGAGTGCGTCTCTAAAAGCAGTTGCTGGGCTGTTTGCCGCTGCCGCGTCAGCCGGGCTCCCTCCCCGTGAGCAGTTATTGACTTTGGGCTATTGAATTCAGGGCTCTGGAGGTTGGACAGTGGGAAAAGCCTTCAGTCGGTGCTTGGCAGCTCTGTCACTGCGAGGTCACGGAAAGGGCAGCTCAGTCTCCAAACCCAATTAGGGCCTGATTCGGCACCTCTTCAATCACAGGGGAAAATCCCACTGAGCGTTGCGGCTCCCAGGCCAGGCTTTCGCACCCAGCCTCTGCAGTGAGACGGCTGACAAATGTGCCCGTTTTTGTCACTTGGGCCCTCAGAAATACCCTTTGCTGTCATGAAACTGCTAAGCAGCTGGTGCGGAAAGGTAAAGAGACTGGTAAGAGGATAATGAGCCCGTCAGAGTTGAATTCAGACCAATGACCTGTATATGTATGTCTGCATCCCTCCCGTTACTCATATCTAGAGCCGTCTAATTCCTCGGATCAAATCATTTGACTCTTATGAGCAGCTGTAACTTTCAAGTTGAATAAAGTCCAACTGCTGGAAACATTAATGAAAAACATAAAACTGAGGCTCTGTTTTATCAGGTATCAAGAGCATTGCTTTAATTCCCCCCCTCCAAAGTTTGGGTTGGTTTTTTTTTGTGCTGCGTTGTGCTTTTCATCCCAGGTGGCTGCAATTTCTAGTGAAAACAAGTTGAGCCATGAAAGGTTGACCCACTCGCCTCTGAATTGGTTTTTATATGATGTGAGTCCCTGAGGGCCCAATTCTACCCATAGAAGTGAGAATGATAGCTATCAATGTATATAGGAAGTATGTCAGTGTTCACAAAGAAAAAGGTGAACCCCAGACTGGTCTTAGTGGTCTTTAAAATATGGGTTTCCTGTGAAATGGTGATTAAAGGGGAAGCAAAGGATAATTAAAAAATTAGGCTGACGCCCTAGCAGTTATATCAATGTGTGTTTTTATATTAGCTCTTTCAGACAAGCACAAGATCAGTAGATCCCTTATGACTCTCTTAAACTAGTGTGTAAAATTTGGTTAGTGTCTGATCAGCTCCTTTGATCAGTCGAGTCTAGACTGTTGCCAGAGTACTTACTCTGTACTAAACCCACAGTCCCCTTAAATGGAGGCCTACTCAAGTGAGTCAAATTACATATGAAAAGGTTATAAAAACTGCCCACTGTCTTTGAGTAAATGAGTCTGGTTCAAAGCTGAATACCTTAGGAATTGCAAAAATAAAAGCAAAGGCGTTGTTGCAGAAAAGAGGTGGTGGAGTTCTTAATTCGTTTTTAAATGACTGTCTTGGAAATCCAAAAGAAAAATTTTCAGCAAAATTATTTTTAATTGGAACAGCATTTTCGTAAGCCTGTAATGTATTCAGATCCCATAACGAGGAAAAAATTCCATCAAAACTTCTGCACAAATTTCTCTCAAGAAATTAATGAGTTACAACCACTATGTCTGTCTTGTTTCAAGCACACAATATTGTTTTTAATTGTAGCAGTGGAGGGCCAGCGGGAGCCTTCAGTATGTAGGTTGCACTCTTGCCACCTCCAATTTCTACATAGGATTATTTGCAAGGGAGTACTGGAAGTCCAGGAGCAGTAAATTTATTATCTGTCATAGCAGAGCTGTCTTCCCCTCATCACTAAAGCCTTTTCCCATCTCTCCCATTGTAGTGCCATCCTGTACCTGTCTGTTATTTGCCGCATGAATCCCAGAAATGTGAACAGTTCCTTTCCTCTTTGATAATGCTCCTTCCTTTTGCATACTAGCAATAGTAGGTGGTCATCCAGAAACAATTTTAGTCCAATATCATATTCAGAAGACTTGGAAAGTTATCCAGTGCCACTAATTTTACAAAGCTGGTTTTGTACCTGGGCTGGTTTTCTCAAGATGCCTGTGTTTTGAATTTAGAGGTTAAGTTTTTGATCTTCGTGTGCCTACCGCATTTGTTGGTTGCATTACAGTGCTCTCAGAATGCCTGGCATAGAAGCAATGCCAGCAAATTGATAAAATTATCAAGAGAAGTAAGCTAGCACGTAAATATCACATCAACAGGATGAAAAGATCGCAGAAAGGAGACGGTTTAAAACATATAGAAACTGGAATCCAAGTGACAGTTGCTTGTTTTATCTACACCAAATTCTGTGCAAATTCAAGAGGAGAGCCGGTACACTGCTACTATCCAAACACTGAATTAATCTACTGATGGTTGAGAAACAGCTCCAAAGCAGGCATTAAAATCTTTGGGATGATACATAGTTCATCCAGCTCTTCGAAAGCGCCGACCATTACTATACTTACAGAGCTGCATAAATAATGGAAAGATAAAAGAACGCAATTCTGTGAGTAAATACGTGACCACAGAATGCGGTAGGAATACTGGGTAAATTCTTCCCCCTTGTCACTGTGTTTCAGCCAGTGGCATTACACCAGGGAAGAATCAGACCGTATTTTGCATGCAGCATAGCAGATTGTTAAGAGGCAACAGGCAGGTGTTTAAGAGAATTTCCTCTCTGCTGTTTGCAGAAGCGTATGTGAAATCTCCTGGCTGATCTATAGTCATTCCATTACCTGTCGTCTTTCGGCAGGTAACTAGTTAAATTTGTGTTAAACAGGATTTGCTTTGCCATTTCCATTTGCTGTTGGAGTAGAAATGTTGTGACATGACATATGACCAATCAATAATCGGAAAGTGCTTGCATGAGTCATTTGAAGCCAGTAGTTTAGACAGTGTCAGCTACAACTGGGATTAAAACCTGCAAAGAGTTGTTCTACAATCAGTGATTCTGCAGCATCTCCTCTGGGTGTCTGCATTTCACTTAATAAGGATACCCTATAGACATCAACTGAAATAACTCTTGCCTTTGTTGCTTGGATGTTTTTGTGAGCTCTGAAATGAACTTGGCATATACAAATACACTTTTTTATCCAGCCTAAAGGATGCAAGGCAGGAATTATTATCCTGTTCTGCTGACAACTTCAGTAGAAAAGATATGGCTTTATTTTACTATGACTCTGAAAAGAATAAGAGTGTGACTGTACCCTGTGGTTTTCTGGGTATTTTTTGCTTTTTTTTTTTCCCTATACTGATGATGTTTTATTACTATTACAGGGCTATAATAATCCGAAACGGCGAAGTCATTCCAATGTCTTCAGAATTCACTCCAGAGACCGAACGCCAGCGACTTCAGTATCTGGTAAGAGACCTGACGACCAAATCAGGTGCAGCTGATGACAAGCATTGCCTGGTAATATCTAAGGTTCAGATACATGCTGCTGAGTTACTGTGGCTCAGTGAAGGACCATGTGTCTGCTGAACACCAGTGACTGGTCATGTATGTCTTTTAGCCATCAGCAAATGTGGAGAAAAGCCTGGTGGTGCAAATCCTGATGAAAGGAGCCTTATCTCTTCCTTGAAGGCCATCGATTAGCATGGCTGTGCTTGTGTACCTTGTTCAGCTGCAGACCTTCAGCAGCTCATTGGTGTTGGATAATGAGAGCTCAGACATAGAGCTAACAAGCCACAGAGGTATTTCAATCCATCCCAGTGTTTACTGTGTGACAGTATAAAATACCACAGACTGCTCTTTGTGTGCGTGTCAACAATATTGCAGAGTTTTATTCATTTGCTCTAATAGTATGCCAATAGTATCTCAATCAGGGAAAAGATAGCCCATTTAGAGGTGATCTCAGTGAGCATTAGTAGCTGCAGGGATAGGATGGGTGAAGAAAGACTAGTTTTATTTAGTGTAGCAGCACCCATAAAGCTGGGACATGGTGACTAACTGAGAGATGTGGGATGCTTTATACATCAAGTTACGCTGGCTGATAAGCTGCCCAACAAACATAAGTCAAAATGTGTGGTGTTATTTTTCATGCAAACAATCCTGGGGTTTTTTTAAGTTTTTCATCGATGGTCAGATTGGTTAGTTGAAGTTGGTTGGCTGTTCGTCAACACGTCATTCCTAACGTGGCTGAGAGATTTCTTTTGTGCTTCTTCTGGTGTCCTGCTTTTTCCTCTTAGAAATTTAAGCTTAAGCCAAGGCAGGCTCACTGTCAGCTTTGCCTGACGCAAGGTGGACAGGCCAAGGCTAGTGGCGTTCCCTGTTCTTAAGATGTCTCTTATCTCAGCCTGGCCCAAGCACTGTGGTTTGAAACTAGGCAAAATGCCGGTGGTTGAAGGCGGCGGTGGAAGATTTTAAATAAAAATTGTAAATGTTTCCACATTGTCACGTTTGATTTTTAGTCAAGTTCACCAGCTTGAAGCTGAAAATTTCAGAGGAAATACTGCTTTGGGAGTATTCATATTCAGAGAACCAAATGGAAAAGAGGCATAATAAATATTTACAGTTCAGTTACATTTAAAATAATTTGTTTGCTTTTAAAATAAAAGGTATCTTTAGTATCTAGGGAGTCTGCTACTTCTGTAGGAAATACGAGATAAAGCATTGCCTACAAGGGATTTTTTTTTCTCTTTTGATGTCCTTTCTGGCTTATATTTGAAAACAGCAGCTGATCTGAAAAGCATTTCTGCTGTTTCCTTTAGAAAATTCCTTTACCTTTGTTTATTTTAATTCTATATGTAACAAATAAGGAGGGCTATGGGTATCATGTTCAAAGAAAATACATGCAAGACAGCAAGAGCGTGAAATCAAATTAGAGATAATTTCAAACATAACTTTCAGTAAGTAACATTTTTACTGTAGTGCTTAAAAAAAAAAAAAGACCCCAAATTTCTTACAACGTTGGCATAAGCATTACACTCCAAAGGTTGCATCTGTCTTGCTGATTAGATCCCAAATAATTCTGCTTACTCACCTTGGCTGTCCCCAGGTTCTACTGTCAGTCTATTGCATCATCAACGTGTCTCTTCTGCTGTTCTTATCTGAAAGTTACTTACTTTGGATTTATTTTCTTATAAGCAGTTAAAGCTGAGTTTCTTTGTTTCAAACATGTTGCACTGTTCTTCCTGCACAATGGGAAGAAAATCACTTAATCGTTTTAGCATTAATATTTTACTTGGTAAATGCAGAGATACTGTTCACTGTGGGGAAGTTACTGCATAGGCAAAGGAAGGGTATGGATTTACAGCCTGCTCCCTGTGCAGTAGACACTGTCAGCACAGTCAGGGCAAAGGAGCTTGACTTTTAGTGCCTATTGATTGCTTCGGCCACACAGGACGTTGGTTTAGGTTAACTGGCATCTTCTGGATTCGTGTCCTCTTTTCTGGGCCCTAATTTCCATGTGCAAAGAAATCTGTGGGATAATGAGTTGTTGAGACCATGTGAACATCTCTGTATGAAGCCCTCCAGCCTAGTCTTAGACAAAACTGTGCTTCAGCTAGTACTGGTTGAGTAACTGAGCGAGGGGGGAAACAAATGTTTTCCCTATCCACTCCCATTTTAATGCAGGTTTATTGCCACGTGTCCAAGAATGGCCTTGGGCATAGGCCTCTGGCATGGCAACTTCAAAAGAACAAGTTGACTACCCAGTCATTCTGACTTTGGAGCAGCTCTGGGCATGGTTATCCCTCTGTCTCCACCTGCACCCCCTTCTTTTGCAGTGAGAGAACAGCATACAGCTGCAGATTTCAGGCAGGCCGTATGGCACAGGCAGACTTCTGTGTCAGGGGACTTGTGAGGGTATTGCAGAAGGCAATCAATCCTTCAGTCAGAGAGCACTTCTGAAGATGTAAGGTGTGAAAGTCTTACACCAGTATTCCTTTGGTCCTTTGGCTTCTGTAGAGTTTCAGTGCACCATACTGCATCCCTTCCACTGGCGAGTGTTCACGAGCCTCCTTTTCTTTTGAGTTTTTTGTGGTTTTCTTTTCTTTTCAAGCACTGTGGCAGGAGAGCTCACACAGCGCCTATTCCAGGAGAGCCCTGGCTTCCCGTATCGATGTATCTTGAGGGAGAACAAAATCCAGTATTGACTGGGAACTACTCTGGTACATTCAGCAGTTGTGCAGGCAACGACTGCCAGAGGCAATTTTCCTTTCATCTTCTGAGGAGACTATTAATTTCAGTCATGATAGTCTAAATTGCAACAGTAAATGGATAGATTTTGTGACTCATTCCCTTGGAAAACGTGTTTAAAATGAATGATGAATGAGTGTATTGCAGATGGGTGTATTTCTATTAGTTATCAAAGTTGCACTTTGAAGATGTCATGTGAGGTCAGTGTGGTGTTACTGCATACTGTGCCCATGCGTGTAGCCAGGCAGTGCCCTAAAAGTTCACAGCTCAGACCAAAGATGGTGCACTGCTGCTACCAGGGCAGGCTTTACTACTGGTAGAGACTGGGTAGCCATCAGTGGCAGCGAGCCATGGATGCTCTTTGTGTTTGGCACCATTCAAACAAAGGTTTGGGCAGGCATGGGTTCAAAGAGGACCTATTCTTATTTCATTGTTCAGGAAAGGATTAAGTGATACTAACTGATCTGCTGAAGGATGCTTGGGGAACCCAAGCCTGAAAAGGAGATGAACCTAGATCTCCTAAATGTCAGTTCAGTGCCTAAATTACAAGTCAGATGCGTCTTCTCTTACAGTTTGTGGCTCCCTGCATCACCCAGTGTAGGATTGCTTTGGCCATCTGAAACATTGTACAATGCTGCAGTAAAAGAGATTGTGGTTTTATGGGAAGGGTCCTGGCCTTTCATAAGAGGAGAGACCAATCCAGGGATAGATTTGGCTCCCACCTCCCTCTTTTCTTCTACCACCACCTCCTTTAGTTTTAATCTCTGTTTGGCTTAAACGTGTCCATATGATAATGGCTGAGTAATATGCAAAACTTCTGGATGCGTTGTGCTGTGCATGCTGTTGTGAGCGGTAGTCCCGTATAGTGGAATATCCTATTAGAGAAAATGGCACAATACGATAAGAGGATAAAGTTGTAAGATATAGTTGATGTAGGGGAAAACAGCAATTCTGAAAATAACAGAGAATACAGTGAAACCGCTAGTGCCGGTGATGTCCCAGAGCAGTGCATGCTGGAGGAGCTGAAAAAAGCATCAGCAGGCTTTATCGAGGTAAGATAAGATACATGCAGTGTTCCCTACCACCTAATTAACTGACACACTAGTGTGTAAGTCTAAGTTTATCTTAATTTCATGTTTGCTTTGCTGATCACCAGGAAACACAGCAGGAAGTTTTCTCTCTTTTGAGAGAAACACGACTTATTTCCTTGAGCGGACTCCATTTTAAACAACTAATGTTGAATGTAATACATCCAGCCACAGAATACACCATAAAATGGCAGAGTACCAAAAACACATGATGCAGACTATGCCAGATTTATGCCAAAAAACTGTAATAGCTTCTGAAAGAAAAATGATGGAAAATATTCCAGTTCCATAACACAGAATAACAATGTTGACTGAACATACCTCGCAAGGATACAGAAAATATTTGATAGTCACTCTTTTAATTAAATTCTAAGTTCTCTGAATGGTGTTTCTTATCTGAGGTCCTTGCAAATTGAGACTAAACAAATAAAAAAATGGAAAACAGTGTGCCTCATCACAGATGAAATTCTGGTAGTCAGTTCACTTACTGTTTTTATTTCTCGTTTGATCACTTGAGGGGACTTCATGGTGTCTGCTTGTATATCTACTTGAAAGATCTGTAGATTTTTAAAATGTTGCTTTTTATTTATTTTCTGGTTCTCTTGCCCAGCACAGTTTGATTGGGGTGGAGAGGGAGAAGAGTCCTGCCTCATTGTAAATGGAGAACAGTTCTCAACAAACCTGACTGGAAGTTGCAGCTGAGTTTTATAGTAGAACATTCTTCTCTCTGTAGAATTACCAGTGAAGCATCAAAAATAACTGTTAAAAAGAAAAGAGTAAAAAATATAGGGGGGGGGGGGGGGGGGGAAGCCCAACAAAAATCCCCATTTCTTCACATAAGAATTCAGCTCACAGGCACTAGAAGCTTCCAAATTGCTCTTTTCCCTCTGTTCCACTGATGCCAAAAATATTAAAATCAAGTTAAGATCCCTGGATTGTAAATCAAGCATTGAGGCTTGGCTGCGGAAGAGAAATCTTATTTGAACATTAGCAGTCCACTGGTAACTCTGCCAGCTTTATTAATCTTATTTCACTTGTGACCTCAGACTTTCCATCTGAGTAAATCTTTATGAAATGCAGTCTCTCCCAATCGCTTTACCCTTTCAATAAAGGAAATTCTTGTTTTCAAGGGGAAAAATGCTAAAAGCCTGTAACTTTTTTTCTTCTAGACCTGTGATCCAGCCTAATAAGTAATCTCATAATCTAAAGGTTATTTAACCTCCATTTTGATGTCAGGTATGAGGTTTTTTGCTTTAAATAAGGCTTCTTGTTTTGTAGGCAGGCTACAGTAGTCTTTAGCTAGAAGTGGTTTGTAATGATTTAATCAAGTTAGGCTGTGCATTTTTAAAAGTGAACTGAATTGCACTTTCAAAGCAGACTGACTTCATTGTTTACAATACCATAGACTAGAAAGAATTAAAAAATACTGAAAAAAGTCCAGCGCTCTGCTGTCAATGTGTAGCAATACATCAAAGGAATCATTAGGGATGTTCCATCTTTTTTGCAACTGGAATGAAACTAAATAAAAATAAAAAGTTTACATGTACTTTTTAATAAAGAATCCAGAGTTCTGAAAGTATGGAAAGCCTCATCTGCTAGACCTCTCAGAAGTCACTAGTGCTTCTTAATCACTTCTGTAATGAAGAACAGCGATCCGATTAGAGGATCCTTGAAAACGGTATTGGGGTGGGGGAGAGGACCTTGGCTGACTGTAGACTGTAGACAGGAAAAAAATTTAATTCCCTTAACTGGATATGGAGAGAGAATTTGATGGAGCTCCTGTTCCAGGAAGGGATCGCAATGTCAAGATCACATTTGTGTGCTTGAAAGCGGCCTCTTGAAAGCAGAATCCAATCTTGTTGGCCACACACAGCAATCTCCCTCAGCCCCGTTTCGGCCGAGCTCGAGGTGTTTTCTGGAAGGATGTCTGGCGACGGGAGCAGGGACAAGCTGATGGAAGGTTAGCGCTGTGATGTGCTGAGCCTGATCCAACTCCTATTAAATTGAGTGGGAGCAGGCTCGGCCCTTAAATGCAGGAAATATTTTATTGTGAACTATCTGCATGATAGCTGCCAGGTAGATCAATAAGGGCTTCTGCTGCTTCCTGCCGCTCACCTTTGATGAGCACTAGATTTATGACAAACCCACAAACTAAAGCCAGCTCATTTGGTCTGCCTTGATGGCAGCTGCTGCTGGAGATAAGACGGACTTTATTGCCTTAACTGTCTGGATAAGGAAAAAGAGTTACCTGCAGAAAGGTTAAGAAATGCAACTTTTTTCAGTTCCCTAGCCAATTTGACTGTGTCTTCAGAAAAGCTCGCTCACAATGCAGCTTTGGGGAGGGAGGGCAAAAGGCTTATTTAAGCAAATATTAAAGAAAAATGAGTGAGGTTTAAGGATTAACCTGTTGTGTCAGGTGATCTGTGTATAAATCCAAACCAAAAATCTGTGTGGTGGACAAAGAGCCTCGCGATGCTCTTCAGTACAGTCGTCTCTGGAGCATGTGAGCCTCGGGCACGGCTCTAGCAAAGAGGCATCCCAGCATCTGCAGAGCAGCAGCACCAGAAAGGGCAGCAGCAGCAGCATTTGAATGCTAACACCATCAAAAACATTAGTTGCGATTGTGACACAAAACTGCTGCTGCTTTTCTTAAGGTCTACTCTGTACAAAGGAAGTAGTTTTTAGAAAACAAGAAAATAAAGTGCTCTGCAACTCCTGTTTATTTGCAGTGTCTCATGCGATGGGATACAGCACGCTGAGCAGGTAAAAGGGAACATTTTTCTCAAGGCAGTGAAAATTAAAGTGTGGTGGTAATATTAGGTTGTGTGGGTTGTTGGCATAGCTGAACTGGGAGTCAAAAGGTTGAGCTTCACTCCACACACACCTCTCCAAGTCTCTGCTTGCTCCATGGCAGTGGATGAGGCGTACTTTAGAGATCCCAAATGTTGAGGAGCTGGGAGAAGTGAAGGATTTTGAGGGCAAGAAGACTGCTCCCTGTAAGGCTGCTGCTGGACACCAGTGTCAGAACTGGTGTATGTGCACATCGTTTGCTGAAACGGAGCTCATCATCTTCCTTGTTTAAAAAGAGGGGGG
>NW_009188228.1:45332-63239 GCF_000690835.1 Fulmarus glacialis | reverse complement strand
GGGGGGGGCGGGAAATGTGTGTGGGAAGGGAGCGGGAAGGGATGGTAATGCTACCTCATTAAAAATAGATGATGTTTGTTTTATGATGTTCGTGTGGTATCTGCGGCTTGGTTTCTGCCCACAGGCTTACATGCAGCCCCACTTGCTGGGAAATGAGTTCACACATTTAGAGTTTCCACGGAGGGTGCAGCGCAAGGAAGTTGGAAAGAGGATGCTCTACCGTGACTTCAACATGACTGGCTGGTAAGAATGTGTCCTTCTCAGCATGGGGTCAGCCTTCTCCCCAACCAATGCCTGCTTTGTACGTGTCTTTGATTAGTGTAAACTGCATCAAACATCGAGGTATACGCCTGCATACTAAAGGGAAAGGTATTTCCTTCTTTCAGATGTATTTTTCTTTTAGAAGTTAACATTTTAAATAAGTTGACCTCCCTCCGGAGCCAGGACCTCAGTTCATTTTAACATGCGAGCACTCAAAGCGGAGCAAACACATAAAGGGGAAGACGTGCCAGGGGATCTTCCTGAAAGCTAAACAACTTTCCTGTCTTAGAAGTAGCTTTTTATAGAATCTGGATCAGTCGGCCGTCATGCCATTGCATGCAGAGGAACGCTTGCAGAAGGAAAGAGCTGTCTCCCATACTCCAGGGCAACTGACCCCTGATTTGGGTAACCCTTGAGGAATTGTTTTAGAGATGGGCCTATCTGAATAAAAGTCATAGCCAGCCTAAAATGAAAAGGCGTGAATGAACAGCATTGACTTAATGAAGTGAAGACAGGAAGAGCGATGAGTTTTTTGTCTCTGGCTAAATGTCTTCATTGTTTTGTGTCGGTTCAAGAGGCTCCTTCTCAAGTGACTCCCACTCACTTAGAGAAGCCCTAGTCCTTGCTGTTGTGGGCTCTGTGTGTGATCTATAAAAGCAAAGGTCCTATATATGAAAACGGTCTTCACTTCCATGCTGTTTGTGTTTTAGCATCCTCAGCAAATGTCCTTTCAGGAAGGGAAAGAATGGAGAGGGTTAAAAAGCCTGAACTCTTGTAGGTTTGGAAACTTGGATGCTCACACGCAGCTACAACTCCACATGCTTCTGATTTGTCCCATGCTTTATAGACCATAAATATAATGATGTTTTAATGGCAGAATAATGATCTAAGTTTAATATTTTCTGGAGTGTTTGTGCAGAACATGTTAATCTGGGAGTAACCATCATTGTCCATCATCTTGAACAGCTGCTAGTAGAATATGCAGTCTCACCCTGAGAATGATGACTTCACATTTTAAAAAGGCTACAGGCATGAGCAAAAGAATAGGAACAGAATGAGAACATTGGATCAACTGAGGACTTAATCAGTAAAACATTTGGAAGATCATGAGATGCTCTCCCAGTTTCTGCAAAGGGAGTTTTCTTATTAAACTCCCAGATATCTCTGAAGGCATCAGTAAAGAACGGCTTCATGTAGACTTCCAAAAGCTCTTTTTCAAGATGTGAGATGCTATTGGGGAGGAGAGGGGGGGAACTTCTAATTTGGCGGAGAGCTACAGAAGTATCATGGGCCAAGAACTTCCTGAGAGGAGGGTAAGAGCAGAATTCTTTCATCATGGTTGGAAGGCAAAGAGGCTTCCTCCAGGTTCGTGGGAGTTGTTTTGCATTTCCCCAGTTGGTTAGTGGTCTGAAAAGGAAATTAGGTTAGAATGGTTGAAGTTGCAGCATTGGCAGGTGACGCGACAGGTCTTTTCCTAATAAACAAGAAGGGCCATGAGGAACTGCAAAGAATTAAGTGATTTACATGAATGGGCATCACAGTGATCAAATTTGATGTTGATAAATATCAAGTAAAGCATGAAGAGGGAAAATAACTATTTGTGCACACTAGAGGTTCCAAATGAACTTGAGAGCCATGTCAAAAAGCTCAGTGGAAGTTCGGCTTACTGTGATTTTTCCAGTCAAAACTGCCAGTGGAATGTTGGGATGTATACAGGGTTGGAACGGTTAAAAATTAAATGAAGAGATAATTCTGTATATCAGTTTGTACCTCAGTTTGTGAATCTGTGCATAGCACTTCACCTTATTCTAAATGGTTATTGCATAGCTAATACTGTTTGGCATTAGAAGAAAGATAAATAAGAAGGAACGCAAATTTTAAATGTAGAGTAATGAGTAAGGTAGAAGAGCTTGGGTAAGTCTAAACGGATGGCAGATTTGATTTAATGTATTGTTTTTTAGTACTGGTGTGTGAACTCTGTTAACTCTAGCATATGGCAGGGGGGAGGAGAGAGTTGATTTTTCTGTTGATTTTTCAGAATTTCCTGAAGTGTAGGACACATGTTGATCCAGTTACAGATTCTGATATGGTCAATGCAAAAATTACCACCAATTTAGCACAAATATGCCTAGCTGTGAGCAGTTATTCCAGAATAAATACTTAAACTGTGACTTGAAAATTCAAGTCTGAATTCACCTCAGTGTTGTCCCAGAAAGGGGTGGCCTGTGCCAAGCAAAAGCATGTGGAGACTGTGATGAGGCTGCTTCTCCCTGCTGTTCCTTTTGACTTCTGGCTGGAAGTGGAAAATGGGGGCTACGTTTTTGTTCTCAATAAAAAAATCAGAATCTTTTATCTGCTCTGTATCCCACAGCTAGTGCAGCAGTTACCTCTTTGTTTGCCTCAGGACAATAAAATGGTGAGGGAATTGCTCTATCGCCATACATTTATCTAAATCAGAGCCCTTCTAAATAAGGATCCATTTCTTTTTGCAGGGTGATTGCCCAAGGGAGTCTTGTTTTCCATCAAATTGTGTGCAGTGATCTCCTAAGTAGAGGAGAAGCAATCTGTTTCTATTTATCCAAAAGTCTGGGTCAATATTAATGGTTGAGATTGTGGACAAGACGTTAGATTTCCAGCGTGGAGGGCACTCAGAGGCGATGGTTTGAGGTGGCTGGTGTTTCACTGTGGTCGTTTTCCACTTCAAGGGTTTTGCTTCTATTTTCTTCCCTTTGTAATTCCTAGATTTAACTGATGCATCAGGACACAGCGGCCGAGGACATGTCTGTTCTGTATTTGTTTCTAAGGACAATATCTATCATGGAGAATAAATTAGCATATATATTCCTTTTCTAGAAAATGTCAGATGGAGCTTTGGCCAGCCAGAGCTTGATACACTAAAACGCTGCCAAACTTTTATCACTTACAATGCAGAAGATCAATTGTCTGAATCTTTTTTTGGTCAGTGACTTCACTGTGTGTAGACATTTGCACGTAAATGTAGAGAGGTACAGGTGATGTTGGGAAGAAACAGCCACTTTTACACTTAATTACTGACTCCTTTAGTGAGAGGGTGTAAAACTCTCTGCTCTGATGTTTCCTCAGGAAAATGAACTGGTTTATTTTAAAATTCAGGACGTTTTCTGTGTTTTCTATAGAAAGCTGTATGATTTTTTTTTTTTTTTTTTTTTCCCCCCTTCGTTTTTACCCTTCTCCTGTGCTCTGGAGCTTTTCAGATTCTTAACAATGGCTTGGCTTGCCCAGCTTGTTTGGATTACAAAAGGTTATTGTCTTTGGGTCTGTCATAATGCATTTGGCCTCTTTTTTTGCTTTTTGCTTTTTCTTTCTTTTTTTCTTTTTTCATGTGAAGTTTCCACACTGGCTTTGTCTCAACAGCCCACAGTGGTAGCAGAGCTGCCAAGTTTCCCCACAGCATTAGGACAACCACCGATCCAGCAATGTGTACCGCATCGCTAGTCCAGGCTGCCTGTAACTGCTTTGAGACCAGCCTTTCCCCTCTCCCTCCGGCTCTCCCACCCTTTCTCCTTTCTCAGCGTTGGCAGTTGGGATGAGAGATCCGCTGTGTTAAATGTATCGAAGGATAAATCCCACTTAGGCGGGAGCTGACTGTGAGTTGCCCCTCCTGCACCCTTGCCCCACGTGTGTTGTGGTTGAGCAACCATTGCAAAACGCGTACTGTAGCTGGCGAGGCGTCTTAAGAGCTGTGTCTCTTTTTTAACAACCGTCAGAGCTGTCTGGAGCCGTAATTTGCTGGCAGACATCTGTGTTACTGACAGTCTTTCACAGCTGGGTCTCTGGGCTGGGGTTTTCAGGCCCATGGCTTGCAGAGGTTAAACTTCTGTATCGGAGAAAGGGTAGTTCTGGTGGCTTTGACAAGTCCTGGCAACAGAAGCATCCGGGAAGACTTGGTGGCCACGTAAGGAAAGCGTTGCCAGGGTTAAAAGGGATAGCCCAAGATAGAAATGTATGGGGGGGGCGGGGGGAAGCAGGCCTGATGATAACTGCTCCTTTAAAGGACTGCACAGAACTAGTATTCTCTGTCCTTGCCTTTTACTTAAAAGTTAAGACACGGCTGGTCAGGTTTTCTTTACTCGTGGGTAAATCCAGTGTGAACAATTTTGAAGTACTTTGCTCTGACTATGTACTAGACACCTTCCCTGGCTTCCTGGCTTACTGTGTCCCTCACCGGCACAGCGGCTCCTGCCAGGGTTCCCCTCCCGGCCTCCCACGGGGCCCGAGGAGCCGGACAGCGCTGCGCTTAACCAGAGGCATCCGGAAGGCACCACCAGCTGGCATCAGCTCTTCCGGTTTCAAAATTAATGTTTTGTTCTTCCTTGAAACGCAAACAGTGGCCTTTCTGCTGCTCGCGTTGAAGTGGAGTTCTTTAAATGCTTTTTTCCGGATCAGAGCTTTAGCTTTTTGACTTGATTTTTAGGGTGGCAAAAGGGCCTTAGATAACAAGTCCATTTTTGGATCTGATTTGTTGGCGGCTTCCTTTGCTCTCCAGGAGCGCTCAGAGCTGAGCTGCAGCCCGTCAAAAGCGGTCCGAGCTGGCGCGGTACCCCCCACGCGTGATGGGCTGCAGCCCACGGCAGCAGCGCGCGGGGGAACTGGGCGCCTCTGAGCCCTCGCCAGCTCCGTGTCCGTGTGTCTGGCGAGGGGCTGCTGTGGCACATGGTTAGTCACCCCAGGGTCAGCCCGTGCCGGGGAATCGCCTGCCCGCGTGATTTATTCCAAAGCAGGGAGGCTGGTGCCCTGGGGCGAGCGCTAAGCAAAACCCATTTTATTCTAGAGTCAATATTGTCCACTGCCTGGAAAGCCGCCAGCCTGCTCTGCGCTCGCCCTTTTCTTTCCGACAGGGAATGTCTTTCAGCCTCTAAGCATCTGATTAAAAAAGCAACTTCACTTTTCAAGCCGTTTTATTTTGTTTGGGATGGATGCCTTTTGCTTTCATTGTGCAGCCCGCCTTGCCGTCTGCGGTTCAGACTCCGGCTCACAAAAACCAGGCTCTCATTAATCACTTATTGGGGATCCAGAATACCCCGGTGAGAGCCAATGTACATGTTTTGCTTGGTAATGTGTGAGCTGATTTGAACAAATATTGCCAATGCGGCCGCTATCTTATTCTTTATTACTGGGCTCTATGTCCTTTGACAGCGTGTTCAGGTAGCCTGCCCGAGGAGTGCCTGAGCAGATTGAGAAATGCCACAGAAATGCTTTATGGAGCAGGCGCCCGCGTTGCACCCCCCTTTAATATAAATTGATTTATTGAATCAAACGCAGAAGCCCTGCTACAGAAACCTCGGGCTATATCCTCTGGAGAACCACCTAATAAAACAGCCCCAACTGACACTCCTCATTAGCTTTTCCCAGATCCCAAGGCAGTATTTAAAGTGACAGTGTCCCTCTTTTCGGCCTGAATTTATCTGCTGGCTAATGCCTGTGGGTCTAATTAGCTTAGCATTATTAGTCTTATTCAGATAAGCTGCATTTCCTAACAGCTTGATTCCAACTTGTAAAAAGTAATTGGAAGTCTGCAAACCCTGTGCTGTAACCTGCTTGATTGTGCCTTTTAGCCAAATTCATGTAATTTACAAAGTCATCCTTTCTCCCCCCCCTGCTTTTTTTTAATTGAGCTTTTTTGTCTAATGAAACCTTCTGTGCTTCTTCTGTTGAAATCCTGGCTGTATTGTTGTGTTCGAGACCTCAGCCGTATCCTTTGTACAATCGCCAGAGAGAGATCAAATCTTAATTTCATAATTACTTCACAAGAAAGCAGCCTTTTCCCCAGTCATGCCTGGTATTAATTTCCTCCCAGCAACTTACATTTTCATAATTTTATAATTACGGGCCACCTTTGCAGCATTGAGCCTTTTTGGAGAAGGGAGAGAGAGGATGTCGTTTTTGCAGCAGAAACCATAATCCACAGCCACTTGCCTTGCTTTTTTTGTCTTTGCTCTCGTCTCTCGTTGTGAGGTAGCCAGGAGCGGGTCGGGACGTGCCTCTTTGGTGCGCGCAGCCGGAGCAGCTTGCTGGGTTGTGCCTATGTGTCTGGGGCGCAGCTCTGCGATGATGAATGGCTGTTTGCAATGTGCATGTTATGCATCTTTTCAAGATTTGCAGCCCTCGCTGCAGGAGCAGCGGGAGGTGAGAGCTGACCTGCTGCGTACAGCACATCTCCTGACAGTGACGAATGGCTCTGTTTTCCCCAAGTGCACACATGCCACAGGAGCTGAGCCAGTGTCTTCGGGGCAGGAGAAAGCAGAAACAAGAAAGTAATAGTGCTGCAACAAAAGAGAAAACTTAAGTCTGGGGTAGAGCTCTTTGTAAATGGCCTCTCTGGGGCCAAGAGAGCCTGACAAGAATGAGGTTGGTCTGAGTCATGTCCTGTGGGAGCATCTCCTTCTGGAAGCAGCACATCTAAGGCCTGTTCCTGCATGGCTGTGCAACTCTGCTTGGGCTTTGCCTTGGCACAAGATCAGGTGCCGCACATGCAAGGGCGAACAAAAGGCTCCCAGTCTGTAGAGCTCTGTTTTATCAGAGAGAAACTAAACTGAAATAAAGTAATCTTCAATCTGAAAACCCAAGCAAAAACAATTCTTCCCCCTGGTAAGGTGAAGTCTCTTCCCCCACTCCTGCTTTCTCTGTTTTCCCCAGCTGCACAAATTTGACATAACCTCTGCTGGGTCCCTAGGAAATCCTCTTTCTTTCTGTCGCCACCCAGGATTGACTTACGGCTCTGCTCCCGACTGAGAGGAGGCCCCTTACTCCTCAGAGGAGTTTCCAGCACTGCTGTGGGATGGTGAGGTCTCCGCTTGCTGTGTCTCACTGCCTGCCCCATCCTACGCTACAGCGATCTTTCCCAGAAGAGTTTGCTCCACGATTCCTCCGTAGCAGCAATCTCCTTCCCTTCCAGAGGATTCCAGCTAGCAAGTGTGGAGCAGGCACTGCGAGGCAAACATGCGATCTTTCTCCCATCTCTCACCACATCCTTTTAACAAGAAGTACAGCAAAACATGAATTTACAAATGGTTCTTCTGTCCATCACAGTGCATTAAGCCCATAGGGTGTTAACAACCCACTTCCCCTACCCCTCTATCTCCAGAGTAAATTGCTGACAAACCTTCCTGTTGGTCTTTTAAAAGTGGAAGAGATGAAGTAAATTTTTAGAAGTGTTCAAGACAGCAAATATGCTGGGGAAAAAAAAAAACAACTTGGCTTGGTGAGACCGTTGCAGAACATGGATCCACTTGATGTGCAGCTGCAATGTCTGCACACAGTTTTGGTCGCTCATGGGTGACCCGTCACAAGTAGCAACTACACTTGCTCAGTCTCTCCTTGCCTCCTGAGCACAAAAGCAGGAAGGGGAGGGTGCTTATAAATACCCTCAGTTAATTTTTTTTTCTCCTGATTTACCCCTTTTTTTGGGCAAGGACCTCTCTAGGTACTTTGCCGCCTTCTCCATGACTTTTCCTCCTCCTCTGTCTTTTAATGCTCCAATAGAGGTAAATGGACTAAAAAAATCAGCCACGCTCTGGGAAGTGCCTGAGGGAAGATGCCGGTGCTTGAATCTTTAAAATGGGCTGGCCAAGATGGATGGAGTTTGTTTTGTTTAGGAGAATTTCTTCCACAGGAGCATGTGGTGCTGGGGGACATGTCCTCTCCAGACAAAGTCCAGACTCTGTCTTAGGACACCATAGTGAAGGCTCCCTGGAGGTCCAGAGCTCACATGCTGGCCTGATTTGACCAAGTCAGAGATCATATCTGTGTAGAAGCCATGCTGAGATATTTTAATTTTGTTTTTTTTTTTTAATTTGTAGACGGGTAGACAGAACTGAGATTTGCAAAATGAAATGTACAGTTTCAGGTTCAGAAGAAGCAGTTTCTGAATTTTGTGGGAGAAACACATGTTTTAAAACTCTTTACCTGAAAGAAACCCTATGAGAGTATCTTAGGGTTTCCCTAAAAACTGTTTTGCGCATATGTGCACATGCATCTGTTAACTTTAATCCATTTGGGTTTGCCATCATCTTTTCTCTTAACAAACATTACTATAGTTTGTGTGCTTTTATTATCTTTGTTTATCGTAGTTTTGCCTCATTAAACTGCATGTCAGATGAGTAATAGGGGAAAGATACTGAGGCCCTGGAACATTAAAGCTAACCTACCTAGAGGGTACTTAGTATCAGACAGTGCTGTCTGGATTTAGAGATCCTGACTCTGCAGAAGCACATATGTGTAAGGACATTTTTAAAAAATTATGGCTGGGTCCAGCCATAAATTGCATAATTTTCAGTGGCTCTGTGCCTAACCTGTGCTACACATTTTTTCTTCTTGGGTAGTAAGCACGCACTTATACTGGTTTAATGCTTGTAGTTCAATAGACAGTACAGATAAACAGTTCCTTTTGGGTTGGTGATTTAAGCTCTGTTATTGAAAAGGCTAGCTCCAATCCACTGATTCCTTGGTTGGGAGGGGAAGAACCAGTTTCTATCAAGTTTTGTGTGCTCAGGGATTAAAATCTGGTTTTCTATTGATATGACCAAGGAAAGCTGAGCTTGGGGGACAGGAGGTTGGTTGATTAGCTGGGGTGGTTTTGTTGTAGGGGGGTGTTTGGAGGTGCTTCTGGGTTTGGGCTGTTTTTTACAGAGTGGTAGCAAAGCAGTGCTAGAAATACACTGCATCCGCAAACCTGTCTCAGAGGAGAGCCTTCATCTTTGTACTCGGTTATGAACTAGGGCATTTCTGAAGCCGTAGTGCTTTTTCTTGTTTGCTTGCTACAAGTGGCTTTTGCTCTGTGCTTCAGGCCGAAGCCCTTTGATGATGATTCTTTTTGCTCTTCCTCAGGTTTAATTCTCAGTTTACTATCAGGTGTCACTAGCAGAGATGTGAAATACAGGCAAACTTTCTAAAGCCAAGTGCTATGAAAAAGCCGAGCACAGAGTTTGGATTCCCCTGTCGTTCACAGAACTGAGCCTTCCAGGTCAGGGTAGATTGTGTTTTCGCCACCATCTGTTGTGCCTAGGGATGCCAATGCAATGCTTTTCATGACCAGTAACCTTACAAAGTTTGCTGTTTAAAAAAAAAAAAAAAAAAAGGAAAAAAGTTAATTTTTTTTTTTTTTTGGTCATCAACAACTTCTACTCTTACGTGAATTTGTATATGCTTTCAGAAGGCCAATTTTAAGAACAAATTATGTGGCAGGAGAATGCGTAACACATGTAAGAAATTATGTAGGATTTTGGCTCTGAAATCTGTATTTGGGAGCTGACCAGTTTTTCAAGTTCTGACCCAGCAATATGCAGGTAGCTTTGGTAATCTTTTATTTAAAGAGTGCCTGAAGCACTGCTAATGACCTCAGCACTGTAGGAAACTTCTTCCGTAGATTGTCTTGTGCATTTAGCAGCTTCTGGTGATTATTTTGCCATGTATTTAGAGCAGATTCCAGTTAGCATATGAGTAACATCATGTCAGTCCTAGTTCTTTCGTTCTGACATCTCTTTTGGCTCCTGGTGCGATTTGGCCCGGTTTTCCAAAATGTTGATCCTGAGTCCAAATGTAACTTTGTGGGTGGTACATATGTCAAGGCCTAGTTCAGTATTTTTGGACAGCAGTAGCATTTCATAATTCTTTTGAAATGAAAAGAAGAAACGAAGTTAACTGAGAAAAATGCAGCTAGATCTAGCTGGGCACAAGCTCGCCTTTTCTACTCCCCCCTCCGCCCCCCTGTTTTTCCATTTGGAAAAATAGAGGTTTACGTGGCAGAAGCACTTGACAGGATTTAGGCTCATTCAGAGCAGCAAGGAATAGCATAGCCTTGTCTTTATAACCTGTCTTGTCATGCCCTGGTGGCCACTGAGACCTCCTGGGGTGCGGATGAGGAAGATGGGGAGAGTGGAGCGTTGCAACCCTGTGTTTGTGTTTGTTAAAACAGCGAGCTAGGCTGAATTACGTAGATGGATGAATAAGGCCATGTTGGCACTAAAAAAGCCACCTCAGGTTCTCCGATTGTCTGTGTTTGATATACCTACTGCCATATTATATCTTTATATACAGCACACTCTAAACAGCACAGGAAGGTATAAATGCAACTTTGTTACATAAAATCAAGTGAAATAGTCCATAAGGTTGTAGCCTGTGTGAAATAAACACACATACAAAGTACAGGAGGTTTCACAAGGCATAAATCAAAATGAACTTCATAGCTTGCTTCCTTCCTTCTCCCCAGTGCAGTTGCCGAGCTGAAAAGCTGTCCTTCATCCTTCTCTTGCAGCAAACCACACGCTCATACATTATTAATTCTGTTTCGCTAGTAATGCAGGACATAGGTACTTTTCTAGAGTGCCTCAGGTTGCTTTTCAGTGTGTCTGTGCCAGCTCCACTGCTGTGGCTGCAGTTCTGAGCATTGTTTTTCAAGTGCTGATAATTTTTTCAGGCAATAGCAACATCAACAAAAAAAAGCGTGTTTGAGATGAGTCTTGACACCCAAGTTCTGAGCCCAAGAAGTGATTTGCTGTGAGACACCACAAAACAAATCACTGTAGCCCTCTGGGCC
Source organism: Fulmarus glacialis (assembly GCF_000690835.1). Classification (NCBI taxonomy): domain Eukaryota; kingdom Metazoa; phylum Chordata; class Aves; order Procellariiformes; family Procellariidae; genus Fulmarus; species Fulmarus glacialis. The sequence continues at coordinate 52,405 of NW_009188228.1, read as the reverse complement.
TCCCTCACTTAGTCGCATAGCTTCAGAGGTCATAGGCTAGCCAGCTGCCCTTCCTAATCTGCTGATGAAACAAGTTAGCTTCAGCCCTTGCAACACGGCCTCTTCCAGCAACCTTGCACCATTGTGTAACAATTGAAGGCCCTAGGGACGATGGTCCTTATGGTGGTTCTGTAAAAGATGCTGGACTCGACCATTCTTTTGAAGGACACCGAACTGAATGATGCCTTTTTCACCCCTTCTTTTTTTCCTTCTTCCTAAAGTGCAGTCAGTGTGAGGTGCTATTCAGGAGAATAAGGAAGGAGGGGAGAGAGGGAAGAAAACTTGATCCCCACTTACAGGACAGTGTAAAGTGGGGGCTTTGGTCCTAAGTATTTGTAGTTATCTTGCAGATAATATAGTTTGTGGGTAAAGAACAGGTTTGGTTTTTTTCTTTAAAAAGGGGATTGCAAATAGTTAAATCGCGTCAACTTAGTCTTGTTTGCTATTTGTAATAAATACGTACAACAACTTGAAAATCTAGTAGGAATGGTTGTCTTGTCAGGCTTGTGGTTTGATTAGTCATTTGACTCTGATGCCCAATATGGACTCAGCTGATAACCCTCTTTCTTGGTGTCAGAGCACAACTGGCTCTACACAAGGAATAGGAAAGAATTCATAGGAAAGAGTCCTCCTCAAGAAGGTTTCGCCAGGGCTCCCAGCACTGTAGGTCCAGTTGGAAGCTTTGGGACATGTTCATGAGCAGTCAGGGATGGTGAAGTTCTTCTTCCACATTCAAACCAGGATATCCAAGTTGGTGAGTGAGGCAGAGACGTTAGCTATTCCCTGTTGGAAATAAAGGAAAGAACAAGAGCAAAGTCCATGACTGACTCATCCTTCCCAACAAAACGCTATTCCAAGATTTAAACATCAGGGAAGTATTATCATGCTGGCTACTTGGAGTGATTTGTGCCTTTTTGTTTGGTTTAAGAGCTAATCTGTTTGCCCTCCCCAGTACAAAATGCCATTTAAATGCCTTCACTGTATTGTCTCTTATAGAGGTGCCCAAGTATCATTGTTATATACCCAAGATATTCTTGACTACGTGGTCTCCCATGAAGCACCCACTGTGTTTTGCAAACCTCACTTGGTTCCGATTTGGTATTTCACACCTGGTAATGTTTTGTAGTACGGGAGCAGAGTCCTCCACTAGTTTCTTCTCTGTGTTTTGGTTATTTTTTCTTTTTTCTACCCCTCCCCTAACCCCCAAACCCTAATATGGGCCCTACCTGTGATTACTGGGAAATGTAAAGGTGGGGCTTAAATGTCTATGCTACTCTCCTTAAGTCTGAGGCTTGCCTAGGTGATGCAGCACGTATAGCTGTGTAATACAGCACCATTTATTGATCCCAGGTCTATGCCATATTTTGGTGAAGCAGGGGGCAGTTCGATTACAATATAGGATTTCACCCTTAATTTTTAATTTCCTGCTGGTTTGTGTCACAGCCTTAACGTTGCTTAAACATGATCGAACGCGACTCCCCGGAGCTCAAGCAGCCAGCCCGGCTGGAGAGCCACGCAGCAGGGGCTGGCGGCGGCCGGCTGGGGACCCGCCGCGGCGCCTTCCCTCCTGCTTCTCCCTTCCACTTCGGCAGGGAGCAGTGACTCGAGCGCTCAGGGGATGATTTTGGTGTCACCCTCAGGGCTTTGGGCAGGGGTGGGCCGGGAGGGAAGGACAACATGCAGGGAAAGGCTGGGGAGGGACAATCTTGTGGTATGAAGGGAAGCGTGTCCCTCTGGGATGACATGCTTTAACCAAAGAGGCTCCCCAGCACCTCGGCTCTATCATGTGTTATACAAACTTTGGGACTCTACAGCTTATGAGAATGACAGCTGTCTTTTTTTTTTTTTTTTTTTTTTTCTCACTGGCAAAATTGCTCACCTTCTCACCTCATCAGTGTCAACAGCTGGATGTGTAAAAGTCAGAGTACGCAGGCATGCGGTAAACAGAATCAGAGCATGAGCATTTACTTCTCTCGTCTCTTGGGCATGGGAAAACTGCTGTGAAATGTGAAATCTTTGACAACCTTGACTGTTGCAGTCAAGGTCAAATGAGCACTAAATATCCTTCTAAGACTCTTCAGCATGTGAAGCTTGTCTTAGTTTAAGTGGTCCTGAAAGGTGAGAACAGGGTCGGAGAGCAGTTTCACACTGTGTGTGTGTCCTGTCATTGCTCACCATTTCACATTAACAGTGTGAATCTAGTCATTGGTTAGCTTCTTGGTGAGTTGGGGATTTTTTTTTTTGTTTGGTTGGGATTTTTTTATGACACTGTATTATGGTATAGCTGCTGCTGTAGCCAACGATATCGTACCTGATTAGGATGTTATTCCAGTCCACCTCTTTTTCCTTGCAAGCAATAGGAGCAGCTTGGCGTGTTAGATATTTCCTCGTGTTCATTTTTCCTTTTGGTGAAATGGATAATTCGTGAGGGAAAATCTTTCTACAGAAAATGAAATTTACATCTTGGTTCAAAGACAGAGTCCCTAGGAAAAATAATTTTTTTTTTTTTTTTTTTTTTTTTAAATCACAGCTGCTTGTTTCGGGGCACTGGGTCACTAATTGAGTGCAAGCTTTATAAATGTTGTTTGTCCTCCCCCCACAGGGCATACAAAACCATTGAGGAAGATGACTTGAAGTTTCCCCTTATATACGGAGAAGGCAAGAAGGTGGGCACGTTTGCTTTCCTCAGACCGAAGGAAGAAGGAATTCTGTGCTGTTTACCACTCGATTTAGCCTGTGGCAGTCCAGTGTTTTCCACTCAGTATCTCTTTATTTTATCGTTTTGACAGCTTGAAAGAATATCTTGGTTCTGTCATAAATCAGTCTCATGTCTGGAGGGCGGCGGGGGGAGCTCAACATACTAAAAAGCATTTTTATAGCAAACATAGTCATTTGCTGTTCAGTTTGCTTTTGTTTTTCTTTCATTGTAAGTAGGCTACAATGAGACCGTCTTAAATAATTGACTTAAAGTGTTCTTGGTTTCATTGTAAAATATAACTAGGCTGGATGAAGATAGCAAAATACCTCATGTTTGCTGAAAACAAAGCAGGAGGATATTTAATAGCATTTTAGAGCGCTCTGAGATGTGAAACCCTAATTTAGGAAGGGGAGGGATCAGGGCAGGATTCGGGAAGTATGACACCCCTTAACCATATCTTCTTCAGCTAGTGTACGTGAACTCACTGTTAAATCTTTCTGTTGTGTGAATGCTGATAGTTTTTCTTGAAAGGGAGAAACAAACCATTCCATTTGGGTGTACTTTGTTTCCAGCTCCATGATTAAGAACAGTGAGATCATTAGTGCTGATCCCAGCAAGCTTAGCTGGATGCAGCAGTAGGATCAATATAAGGACGCGGTAGTGTCAGTTTGCTGATATTGGTATGCTCGTTGTGTTTCTAAATAGTGCTCCCCTGCTGCGTTAGGTTCTTATCTCAATGCAAAAATACACGCTCTTCAAAATTAGTCCAAGTTTTGAAGGTTCAGACCTGCAGCTTATCTCTGAGTTTGGTTAGGTTTATAATTATTTGCAAAACGTTTCATGCACATCTTTTTAATTTACTTTCTTATTGCCTTATGGAGCCAGGGGTTAGTGAAGCAAAATAATTTTGAGTCAGTTGCTCGCTGTTATTGATGCTGTGAGCTCTCTTGTTCAAAAGCTGCTGTGACTAAACTAGAGTTTGGGGGATGCAGAGAACGAGGTTGCTGGTGAGGCAGTCTGCCTGGTCAGTCTTTGGAGAAGCGTTAACAAAGAAGAGCCCAGCACCTCTCGGGAAACGGCTCATGTCGCAGAGGAAGGTGCTCGGGGAAGGAAGTGGTAGATTTGAGGTAACAGCAGACCTGCCCTGGACTGGCTCTCCACAGAGGAGAGCACTGTGGTCAGTGCCACCGTCACCCGTGTGTTGAGCAATTCAAGGTGGCCTTTGGCGCTTTACCTTGGTGGAGGGAATATATGGCAACATGTCAATAGGAAGAGGCTGCAGGTTTCTTAGGTGTGTAATCAGGCTCCTCGTCCTTTTTATAAAACTAACAGTTTATAAAAATAACTGTTTACTAACAGTATAATTTGCTGAAGGAATGCTCTCGTAGACTGGCGTGGGACAGCGAGGCGACTGGTCTGGGTTTCCATAGTCCCAGTCTCTTACAGATGGCCACAGTCTAAGATGGGTGTACACAGACTGGGATGTGCATGAATACAAAGCTTGGAATCATGAGAGAAATGGAGATGACGCGAGTGTGAAAAGCTTGGAAGTTGATTAGCTTAGTGTTAAATCTAGTGTTTCTGGGAGAAAAAAGGGAATTCATCCCTTACTGTAGCAGTTGTGGAGTAGGAACGTTATCTCATTCCCTGTTGACACAGTGCAAGTAACAAGATTTGATCCCATCGCTTTTCTTTATTTCCAGGCTCGAGTTATGGCAACAATTGGAGTGACTCGAGGACTGGGAGACCATGACCTCAAAGTGCACGACTCCAATATATACATCAAACCTTTCCTGTCCTCATCTCCCGAGGTAAGGAGAAGCCAAGGTTCAACTATCTGATTTGTGGGAGAGAAACAAATATAGTTAGTGTGCTTATTTATTCTTCCCAAATTGTCCATTCTGATTGTGGTCCAATCCAGATAACATGCTGTCCTTCCCAAAGGTGCAGCATATTAGTAACATCCACATAGTAGGAACATTATAAGTTCCCCAGCTGTGTGCTCTGCCTCTGGTTGCTCCAGATCCCTGGCAGAGCATCGATGCCTTCTCACTCCTCGGTCTACAGTTACCCCATAGCCTTGTCGTTCATTGTGACAGACACCCATCTCTCCCCACCTTCTCGTGCTCCAGCTCCCCTTGAGGCCTAGATCATGCTGCCTTCACAGAAGCCGACGTAAATCTGTGCTCTCCAGAAGGCAGCACTGGATGTCTTCCATGATAGCATAGTATCCTGCATTACACAGAGGATACCAGATCAACTCTTAAGCAGGAAAATGCCAAGAGCTATTGGAAGAGTGCTTTATGCTTCCATCTGTCTGCCCCTTCACCTCCAGTTCTTAATTCTTTATGATGGTTTTGTGCAAACACCAAATAATGGCAGGAATGGCAGTGTGCATTCCCAAATGATGGCATAACGAGGGGGTTATGCAGTATTTGTGTTAGGGGTATTTTTAAATGCCTCCATCATTTTGACTTGCCTTGCCACAAAAAATTCCAGTTTTTGATCACCAGAGACATTGTAGTGAAGGATATCGAGCCTTCCAAAGGGATTTGAATGCATTTGTTAACAAGAAACATGCAAACCTCGCTTTTTTTTTTCCTCTGTAACTGCATTCCTGTTCCTACGTCAAGGAACAGATGACACGTATTTTTCATAAAATATTAAGCAAGGGCAAACCATCCAATGACAGCACAAAAAAAGGAGGCTTTGCTTCCATGGCCCAAATGCTGAGAGCTGTCCACTGTCAACTGGCTTGCTGGAGTTTTAACCATACCCAGTATTTGACCTTGAATTTATTGCTTGCTGTAGCAGTGTGAGAGAATAAAAATACACGAATGACATAATACTGCTAAGAAGGAACCAAATTACTAAATTAACCTTGCTTAGAACATCTTTGAGACTTCAAAAATAAAAATTTAAAGAGTGCTGAGAGATTCTGGCCATGAAGAAAAGGAGATCTACAGACAGCCCCTTCTTCACATTTCATTGCTGTCAATCCAGTACCTTTCCTCTCCCCACTTTGAAAGTGGGGTATCCGTCACTTGGGATCTGCTGCTGTTCTCCTCAGGCAGGCAGGCAGCAGCTCTGCCCTCATCACTGTGATGGATTTGTTTAGTGCCAGCAAAATGATGCAATTCTACCTATTTATTTTTCTTTCTGGCATGCTGAGACCCGGTGTTTCTGGGGTATGTAATGGCTGCAGCATAGTATCTCAGTAGTATCATCTCTGCCAATTGCTGCTGCAGTATTTTGTCTGTGTGTATAAACCAAAGCTTCTCATGGGCTTTTCTGATTTGTGTGGAGTGTCTGTACGTGTTCAAATTCTGGAATATGACATCCAGTTCATATGCTATCCACGTTTTAGGATCTGTTAACTGCTTCGCAAAAAGGAAGCAAAATTGGCTTTGTTTCCGCATTCCCTTCACAGCTAAATTCAGCAGAAATGTAAGAGGGCAGGAAGAGGAAAGACAGAGCACTACCCACCTCAATTTAGGTGGCAACAAAAGGATTTTATTAGGAAGTAACATATGCTCCAATTTGCTTTCCATTGCATCTCCTTCTCTTAGTCATCTCTTCCTTCTCTTCCCAGAGAGACCCCCAGTGCTTTGTCTCCTCGTGGTTTTTCCCTGACTTGTTCTGTCCATGCATGAACAGTGCACCTTGCACAGAAACCGACATTAAGAAACAACATCTTTATGCTGCCATCTGGGAAGCTTGGCGCTTGGAAGTAAAGGCAGTGGCGTCAAGCAGCAGTCGTATTTGGCCCTTGTGCAGCATTGGATTTCAAATTGTTTATATAGAGGTAGGGAAGCACAATGTCTGGTTTCCAGACCTGGAAAAGGGGAGGCACAGGAAATTAAGGCGCACAGTGAGTTGTGTCAGAGGGAGGATCCAAGCCCTCTGGCTTCTGTTTCTGTGCCGTAATTACAGCATCCTTTCCCAAGTTGGGGGGCAATGTGGTGACTTTTCAGAACACTTTCCTTCCAGCATGACAAAGCTCTGGTATGCCATGTCCACCAAAATTTAGCTGAAGGAAAGGTAGGCATCCCTGAGACTACATCCAGAAATAGGCATATAAAAGTAATTTGAGGGTGGTGTGAAATGATACTTTGATAGAGTGCCAGGCTATGGGAGGAGAAGTCATGTAGCCAAGACTGACAAATGTAATCAGGATTCAGTGGCTCAGCTGTTACGAGACCAGATTTGGAGGACTTCTGCAGGTTGGTGAGCTCTAGAGAATTGAGCCTTTTATAATGAACTGGAGTAGCACAAAGCAGGCAAGCCATGGCTGAGGCTCTCTGGCATGGAATTAAATATTTATTTTTCATAATGG
>NW_009188228.1:9423-45301 GCF_000690835.1 Fulmarus glacialis | reverse complement strand
CTGCAACAAGGAAATTCTGCTTTTTAAAGCTCAGCAAGATCTGCCTTGTTGCAGCTGAAAAGCAGAATTTCATCCTGAGATTTTTCGAATGGCAGCTCAGCCGTTTGGTGGGAGAGGTGCGGCTCTGACGGCAGTGTTTGGCCCTTGCCAGCGATGAACCTGAAGCCAGCCACCACAGCAAATGATGAGAAGGTAATGAAGGAGAATTTCTCCCCTTCCATTATGTTAGTAAAATCTTTCTGACAATTCCACAAATACGTCAGAGGAGACCATTTTAGATTCACATCTGCCTTCTGGAGAAATCTTTAGGAGTTAGAGTGTTTAAAAAAACAAGCGAGGCAAATGCTTAGAGAAGTACTGTTTGATCAAAGGGAGTCAAGGTGGTTTCAAGAAGCAAACATCACGCTTGTAGCTTAAAGTCCTTCAGGGTTATGTCTACTAGAGAATTGGAAAAAAAAAAAACGCAGTAGACGGTCTTGCATGAGCACTTTGATTTCTCAGAAAACATTTGAGAAGCTGTTCTGCATCACAGGTTATTAATATAAAAGATATGAAGCTATAGACTAAGTGGAAAGTTGGCACAATCTACTGGAAATTGGCTAAAGGGCAGGAAACAAAGGGTGGCAGTAAAAAGCTAAAAGGAGATTAATTGGTGAGTGCTGCAGGGAGCAGTGTTGGGACCCGCTTTTTATTATTTACATATAAATTACTTGGAGGGTGGTATTGAAAGATCTCATCATTTGCCAGCGAAGCTGCGCTGGATAACACTGCGCATAAAAAGAGACGATACAATTAAGAAAGGGCTTAATTTATTGAAGTAGCCGAGTTGATCAATAGTGCAGGCGGGTGAATGCGGGCTGTTGTTTGGCTCGAATTCCCGCGGGGCTGGCTGCTGAGGAGCACCTCAGGTGGCTGCAGGCTCGGTGTCACTCTGTTGTGAGCGGTTTTCAAGCCGCAGGGACTCGCGTTGGCTGCCTCTTAAAAACAAACCTGGCAAACAAGCCGCAGCGCCTTCGCAGAGTTGCTGTGGTCCTTTTCGGCAGCCAAATGCAGGTCTTGTCCAGTGGGTAGATCTGTTTGAAATGTAAATATAAAACCAACCCACCTGTTTGTTCGTTGCTTGCCCAGAGCGTTTTTCTCAGCGCTCTTGACTGCATGTAGGTGAGCAATATGAGAAACAAATATCTGGATTGAAGAAAGGCGTTATCTGACAAACTGCATAACACATGTTTGGAAAGATGTCGTGTGTGACTATGGGCTCTAGCGGTGTGTATCCGCTGTTACCTATCAGCAGAGATCTGTAAGTACCAGTCAGGATAAAATATAGCGTAACCCAACTCTTGTTGTCATGGATGTTTGTGCTACCGAGGTGGTGCTACTTCCTTATCGTTGGCTTTTTACATTTTCTGGTTGCTGAAGTCAAGTTTACCTAGATAACAGATGGTCTGCTTCAAGTCAAGTAAGACATCAGTGGATGGTAGAAGTATGGTGATCAAACTAGGCTCCTTCGAGGGGTGCCCTGATGCTCCAGAGAGATGTTAGGGTGAGGAAGTTTGCCAGGGCAGCACAGAAGGAGCCGAGAAGCTGGGGGGAGTTAGTGGCAAGGCTCTCGGGACAGCACGGGAGGCAGAGGTCAGAGCACAGGTAGCCCAAGGCATTTGGGGCAGAGGACATGAGTTCTGTGGAGCACTATCAGCATTGACACCTGGCTGCAGAAGCAATGAGTCATGACGGAAAGTCTGAAGATTCTGAGTGGAATTGCTAGGAAATTTGTCAAGGGTGCAGCACCAGTTAAAGAAACCTCTGCGCTGCCGGCCGGTGTCTGGCCAGCCGTCATCTGCACTAGTGGGGCTATGTAATACTGTTTTGCGGTGCTTGCAGCTTTGTGCGAACTTCTGTCACAGACAGAACATCACTTAAACCTCGCTGTTGTTGAGTTTCCTGAAATACAGCTATGGGAAGGAATCAGTTGTTAGGTAGGTTGGCTCTGAAATTAAAAAAAAAAAAAACTTATAAAGTAATAATTTCTATTGGAGGCAATGAGCTGCTTTCAGTCACATAAGATTTACAGGGCTGCGGGATTGCTTACTGTTGCAGGCACTTAAGTAACTCTCTGGATCTCTGCTTGTTGTTCCGAAACTCTGGCATATCACACTCCCTCGCCTTTTTTGTACAGCATGTGTGGAGTATGCTGTGGGGTGTTGCACAATGTGGGGTGTGTGGAGTGGATGTTTGCTGAGTCCTGCTGGTCTGAGCATCCATTACACGTGCCCTGGTGGTGCTGCCCAGCCTGTGTGCCTCCGGGAGCTCTGCTGTCACGCTGCTCCGTGTCCAGCTGAAGGCACATGTCGCTACTGCAAGAGACGCTCATTGACCCAAGTAAGAACTAGAACAAAGCTGCTAGCAGAAAAGTGAAGGGTTAGGAGATGTTTGTGCACCTGGGCAAGGTGGTCTGTGAGCATAACCTGAACCTACGATAGACTGGATGGCTCTAAATTAACTCATTTTTGTCAGCAATGTACTGGGGGCACCTGCAGCTGTATTTTAGAAATCTGAGGAAAGACACAAAGAAAGAGCTTAAGAAAAAATTAAGTATTATGTGGACATGGCTGCCCTAATGTGTGGCTGCTGTGGTAACTGGAAGGCAGACAAAGCTGCATTTCAGTGAAAGTTTTGTTTTATGTCCAGTTGGTCCTTGTATACAAGAATCTTACCTGAAGTTGCACCACGCTTGCCTCCTGTAACCTTGGCACTCTCTTTTCCTTAGCCTGGGTACCAGCCTAGCATCCCTTACTGCTCACCTCACTGCCCTTCTCTGCAACTCTTCTGACATCTAGTTCCTTCTCAATTGCAACCCTTTCTGGAGGTGCTCAGTTCACAAAGCTTTTGCTTTTAGGAGGTAACTACCTTGTTCCCAGATTACCCATAAAATCAGTGATTGCATTTTTTTTTCTTTTCCCCAAAAACTAAACATGTTCTAAGTAAAATGATCCGTTCGTTCTTGGTGTCGCTCTAGCATTGTGCTACACCAAGGATTTGGACCTTTTGACCTGTGGATTGGCTGCAGGTAGCCTTGACAAGTTTCTTATCCGCCCCTGTGCCACTCCCCAGTCGGACAAAATTGTTCATTTCAGAAGGATTCAAATCAGTGATGCATGGTCTTGGTTTCCTGCAAAAAAGGCTCTTGTGGTGTAATGTGTACTTTGCCTGGGTGGGAGAGTCATGGTAGATGTGCTTTTCCTAGCGCTGACATTTGAAGCGTGGTTATTCCTACGAGGGGCTTGCTGCTGAGTGCATCCCTGAGCATTAACCCCGATGCTCTCAAATATTTGCCCGTACCAGAGAGATCTGACCAGAATACGTGGTGCTTATTGATGGCTGTGTTGGCCAACTTAGCCCCCACACGCCAGTGATTTCTGAGTTGAAACCCTGGGCTGTTATAGGCTGAACTAAATTTGGGGGAATGGGGACTATGACGCTACTGGTTTCTATGCAATGGGCTTGAGAGGAGAGCTGTGCTGCATATAGGGATCTCTTCTATAACAGTATTCCCACTCAATCTGAATAAAGAGATATGCTCTAATGAAGAGAGTATCTTGCCTTGACTTTAATCCTCTCCGAAGTCCTTATTCAGCTGCTATCTTAGATAATGAAGTGAAGGTCACATTTTACAAATGACCTTCTTGTGCTTTTGAGTGAAAGGCGAACAAGTAAGGATTAGCAGTCAGGTCTAGGTGATTTTTTTTTTTTTTTCTCCGGTACTGGTTGCAGTCCCATAAAATCATAATTACATTAAAAGGTCCAGGCATTTTATGTGCATTGCCTGCTCCATGGCTCCTAAGGGGAGAATGCACCAGGAGGGAGAATAAAACAGCTCATATTTTCTAGTTATGCCAAATGCTTGTTCTGACAAATTTCCTGACTGCCGCTGCTGTTAGTGGAGCCCGAGGCCGGAGCAGGGTGCGTGACGGGGTGCACCGTTTCCGAACTTCAGTACAGATGATCGTTTCCTCCTGTCTGCCTTGCCAAGATTGTCACACTTCTTTCAAACTGTGGTTCTTGCTGTGGTAATTAAAGTGCTCCGTGAGTGCTTCGTAACGGCTCCCCGTCGCAACCTGGAAATCGCAGGCAGTTTGTCAGCTGGAATACAGTGTATGCTGGAAGGAGAGTTACGCCCAACTAAAGGCTCGGTTTAAGATGCTTGCCATGACCTTTCCTCGTATTCTGGCTCAGCTGACAGCCTCCTGGCCCCCCCGTGTCTGCCTCTTCTGCTCCCGGCTTTCCTCAGCCTTGTTGGGAAGAGGACGGTGGAAGTTGTTTTAAAGGCAGGGTGTTACGGAGGTGCCAGCAGCAGTGGTCAGCGTGACTGTGGCTGCAGACTGACAAGGTGAAGCCGGTGGACATTTTAGTAGTGTGGATAAGCTTGGGGGTTCACTTTTGTGCAGATTTTGAATCGGTCTTTACCTAGTGAACTCCTTACAGATACACATAACTGAGCAGGTAAACAGTTTTTCTCCATTTCGTGGAACTACTCACTTGCTCAGGCGTAATTCTTGAGTGCAGCAGCTGCCTCAGGTCTAGAAAAGTGAATGCGATGCCTTCTGTGACACAGGCATTTCTGAACATGTGCAATTTATCTGGCAGAGTTAAATGGATCTGGACAAATAGTGAAAACAATTATTTGTGAATATTTTGTTAGAAACTGTCAAAAATTCATCAAATAAACTATTCAGCTTCCATATGACCAGTCCTGCCAATGATAGGGAAGAGCCTCACACGCCAAAACCAGGCTGCCGGGTGGGAGAGGCTTCAAGCACTGCCGGCAGCGGGCGGCACGGTGCTTTACAGCCCGGCTTAGGAATACTTGCGTCCATCCCGGCTGGGGTCAGCACTTGAGCCGCGCTGAGCCAGGGCAGGAAGGGTTGCCATCTCGAGGGCTAAATTGGAGACAGATCCCAGCAGTGCTGCGGGAGAGGTGTTTCAGTGCCCTGGCCGAACCTGCTAACTCGCAGCCAAATGCAGCAACGCTTCACGAACAGGTCTGCCAGTCTCCTCCTTCATGGATGTCTCTTGGGGTTTTTTTGTTTTAGGTGAGAGTCTATGACCTCCTGCAGTACGAGCATGGGCCAGATGATGTTCTGATCCTAGCTACTGATGGACTCTGGGATGTGCTGTTAAATGAAGAAGTGGCAGAAGCTGTCACTAACTTTCTACCAAACTGTGACCCCGATGATCCCCACAGGTTTGTGCTCGTCCCTGATTTTCTAGCTTCTCCATGGAAGAGCGCTTTCTGGTAACGTATTTTTGTAGAAAGTATGATAGGAAAAACATTCAGTAAATATGCAACACTTACAAGAAGACATTTTTAGAAGTTGGATGGAGCCTCTACAGCAAATGGGGAGGCTTGAGGGAGAGGGTCTAACTCAGAATTGCCTGCCTTCAAAGGAAAAGTTGTGAGATCACAGTATCTTGGCATGGGATCCATTTTGTTTGCTGTACGAGGTCCTGTGGAAACTGTAGGAGGCTGAGGTCTTAGCAACAGGTCTCTGTCTCCAGCAGTCACAGGTTTCCACTTAACTCTCCCCTGGATAGTCCCTTAACACTGAAGATTGTTTCTCACTAGGACATCATCAGCATGGTATCTCCCTCTCTCTCACTGTGTATGTATGTACCATGTATGTAAATACTGCACAGTGTGATTCCCACTCATTCATGGTCATGCTGTGACCTTTAAACACACCTTCAGTAGGGGATGCTCAGCTGCAGGACAGGTGTGGTGACAAAATAAGTGGAAATAGGTGGAAAGTCTGACTCTATTTCACTTAGTTGGATTCTGTTCCATTTCAATTTTAACCTACCTCATCCTCTTCATTTTCCTGTCTTTATCTCCTGTTACTTGATCAGTTTCTGTCTTTAAAACATACCATCAAGCAAACAAATAAGTTCCCAAATAACTAGCTAGAGCGCTGTCTGCCTTGAGTGAGTCCATCAGTCTGTCTGCTGCTGAGTTCAGTGTCACCCTGAATTAAAACATTACGCTAGAGATCAGAAGTCTCTCGCTTGTAAAAGGGAGGACTGTGAAAGTGGAAAGAGGTTTATCCTTCCCTAGGGAGTGTTCAGGAAGGGAAGTGTGTGTTGCTCCTGAATTCAGGCCTGGCTGTCGCTGTCTTCTGCCCTCGCCCTGGGCTGAGTGTGGGGAAAAGCTTTTTACACGTCCCCAGTTGGCCTGCAGAAAGTGGAGCTTCAAAATAAGCTCTGGGATATCTCGGCAACCAAGTGAAAACATTCGGGACAGTGCAAGAACTCAACTTACAGTTGTTTAGATGTGGCAACTCTTGAGGACATAGGGAAACCCATCTCAAAATACTTGGTGTTTCTCATGTTTCTAAGTGGTCATCTTCACAGGGTCAGTCCTGTTCTCCATCAGCAAACAACGAAGATAACTGGGACACCCTGACAGCCACTTGGGTTTTAAAGTGAGAGCAGCTCCAAAGTGATTCGTGAACAGTATTTTCTTGCCCTGACACTTACAAACATGGAATGCAAAATGATGTTTTGCTGCAAGCACTCTGTCTTCAGGTGACTGGATGGTTAACATGAAGCTGCGACTGCAATATTTTGACCTTCTCCACCTCCTTGCGCTGAAGAGGAGATGTGGTATGAATGACAGCCAGGGCAGTCTCTACTTCAGCAAGACATGGAAGTGTCTCTGCCCTCTCTCTGGGAGGAGATCAGGCAGGATTAGCGAGGGGCACTTCCAGGGCATCTGGCAATGTGCTATGCAGATATGCCATTAATTTTAGGTAGGAGGAGATGACCCACCCAGTCTACTTTCGGTTATTCCCTAGCAACGTTCAGAGGTGCTAGGGAGCTTTTGCTCTCATTTCTGCATCCCTGAGTCGCCACTTGCAAAGGCACCTGGTATAATGTAGTACCTCTGCCCTGCTCTGTCCCCATTCTCATCTAGTAATTGGGAAAGGTTGGCTCTTCCTACCGTCCTCGCTGGTCCTGTCTGTTGTGAATACAGTCTGGGTGTGTCATGTCTGTCTTGTTCCTTTTGGTCTTTCCAAAGCTGGTGATGGCCACCATGTTTGCTGCAGTAGGAATGGGAATTCTTTGTTCGATCTTTTGACTTGTTAGGTGAGTAATTTTTCATCCATTATAAAACACTTACAGAAATCAGAGACACTAAAGGAAAAAAGAGATTTTCTTTGTTTCATTTAGATTTGTTTGTGCTGGTTTAGTCCCAGTAATTCAGGGGGATTAGTCCCGGTTTGTGCCAGCATGAGTACAACACACTCCAGAATTGGGCCTGCTGTATTATGAGTTAGAACAAACACATTTATTAGTGTTTGACCTACTGGTCTATGAATGGACATCTGAATTGAAAATTAATTTGTTCTTTTAAGTAACTTTATGCCAGGTCATTTAGAGGCTTACAAATAGTGGTGGCAAGACATGTCTCATGCCAGCTTGCAAAAGGTAATTAGAGCAGTCCCTCATATAGTTTACAATGATATTTATGAAAATTACCTTTGTGGAATTGCTCTTGCTGCTTGGTTGTAAAGAATATTTAAAGGGTTTAAAGTACTGTGTGAGAGGTTTTACGTAATTACTTCACAGTGGTCCAAATGAGGTATAACTAATGAATTTACAATAGCATAGCAGCTCAGACTGTGGAGCTGCGTTCATTCCTCTCACTAGTCAGCGACAGGAAAATTTTGTTTGCCGTATTATCAGTGTTATGTTTAAAGGAAATGTTATCCCACAAAATGTCGTGTTCTGTGATGGGTGTAGTGACATAGTCTGTGGTGAGGTGATCAGCTGGAAATGTGAAATCGCTAGGGATGTAGAAAACTTGTCAGAACGTACGAGACTTGCCCCCTGGGTTTGGTAATGCTGTGGTCTTCTGGAGAACCTACCTGTGGAGCAGACTCTGGATCCGCCTGACCCAGTAGCCTACTTATTCCCTGACAGCACTATATTTAAAAAAAAAAAAAGCTAGGGAGGAAGATTTTAGAGCTGCAGAGTAGTTATCTGTTACGTAATTAGCTCTTTGAGGGAACAATATCCCTCCCATTTGAATTAGAAGTCATTGTATAGCCTGATGGGTAAAAGCTTACAGCCCTCGGCAACACTCTTGGGACACTCTCCTGCTGATATTTACTGTCAGAACTGTAAGTGTTTGTTACCCACAGAAAAACATCTTCGAATCCTGTCAAACGTAGCGTGTGCCTGGGCATCTCCAAGTGCAGGGAGAGCAAAGTCCTCGGGTCTGTCTTCACCCAGACATGCAGACACAGCCTCAGGGGATTTGGGCAGCGGGTGATGGGCACAGACTTGATTAGAGAACAGTCTCATCCTGAGGGCTGTGATGGAGTGAAGAAGTTGGGGTGGAGCTGGATTTCTTAGCCAGCTCATTTCTTACGGGTATTGTGGCAGACAACAGCATGAAGGGGACCCTGTGTGAAGAACAGGTGGTAGCGACACACTGCTGCCTTCATCTCTCTGCATACATCATCTCTCTGAAAAGGTATGAAGATAGAGAAGCATGACTCTTGCCCATTTCCTTCAGCTGCACTTATGCAGGTTTACCCACTGACCTTGGGAATCTTTTATTTCTCATCCTTCCTCCTGTCCTTTCTCATTCCCTCTCACTCTCTCTCTCACACTAGCTAGAGATTTATGAGTTGCTCCACCTCTGCTGGGTGTGAGAAGATAAGCTGCTCAGACAGCAGCACATTTCCCCCACTGTCACCATTTCTCCTGCAGTACTTTCACTGATCAATAGTGAAAGCTTCAGCAGAAGGAAAAAAAACCATATATTTATTCTTAAAACACAAAACTTGTATTCCAGCGAGGCTGTTCATTAGGAGGAAGTGGATACTTTAAAACTACTTCAGCAGTTCTCTAATGCTGTCTTGACAGCTGAATCCCAAGTTCACAGCGCTGGAGAATAAAGCATTCGGTAATGGACTGCTGCTGCTATTCATCTCCAGGTACAAGAGACTCGCCCTATCTCCTCTAGTGCCAAGTTGAACAGCATCACTCCAATTCAGCTCTACACAAGGAGAGGAATATGTTACCTCAGTACTGCCTTCACCTGTTCCTTTTCCTTTGCTTCAATATGCTGGTTTTCTTGCGCATTTCAGTGTCTCTCTACGAGTGTAGTGGTTTAATCCCAGCCGGCCACTGAGCACCACGCAGCTGCTCGCTCACCCTCCCCAGGTGGGATGAGGGAGAGAATCAGAAGGGTAAAAGTGAGAAAACTCATGGGCTGAGATAAAGACAGTTTAATAGGTAAAGCAAAAGTCACACACGCAAGCAAAGCAAAACAAGGAATTCATTCCCTGCTTCCCATCGGCAGACAGGTGTTCAGCCATCTCCAGGAAAGCAGGGCTCCATCATGCGTAACGGTTACTTGGGAAGGCAAACGCCATCACTCCGAATGTCCCCCCCCTCCTTCTTCTTCGCCCAGCCTTATATGATGAGCATGATGTCATATGGTATGGAATAACTGCCCCCCGCGCCCGCGTGCCGGCCCGTCCTGGCCATGCTCCCTCCCAGCCCCCCGCGCACCTGGCAGGGCACGGGAAGATGAAAAGTCCTTGACTAGCGTAAACATTACTTAGCAACAACTAAAACATCAGTGTGTTATCAACACTATTCTCATACTACATCCAAAACACAGCACTATACCAGTTAATAGGAAGAAAATCAACTCCATCCCAGCTGAAACCAGGACAACGAGACAGTTTCTGGTTTATTAAAATTCCTTTTTTTTTTATCTTGCTCTCTCCAAACATTAAGCAGCAAAAGCTTTACAAAATCAAGAGCAATACTCATTCCTTTGTACTCTTTAGATGTGAGGAGCCCTTGTAATTAGAAAAAGGAGGAAGGCAAAGTTTTCTCCGAGAATGATGGGTGTTTTCTTCTCTTAAATTCTGACAATAGCTGAGAAATCCTTGGAAAAGATGTTCTAGCCAAAATTCACTCAGCATCAGACATGCTGTGAATAAATATTCCAGTTTCTCGCTTGCCACGTGGAGTCCTTTTGTTCCTGAGCCCTGCATCTGATTTGGGAGCTGGGGAGTGCAAGTATGTACGTTTGAGTTTTTTCCCCTTAGAAAATACAATTTCATGTTGCATTAGAGTAGTACGGGCAGTGCTTCTTGTTACGTCCTGCCGTTACAGCTTGAGGTCTTTGGTACAGACTTATCTCGGAACGTGCGGACAGTGTGCACGTGTGTGTGCAAGCCTGTGTGTTAGAGTTCATGCCTTGGGCCCTTCTCTTCTAAAAGTAAATCTTTTGTCAAAACTAGCGAGGGCTGGAAATTTTACCACTCAGTACCATTAGGAGCAGGGGGTGCATTGCTTCTGTACAACATTACTTGGATTTAACATGAGACCTTTTGGGCAGACAAACATTGGTTTATTTGCATTGAAGAAATCTTTCTAGTAGAGCAAATAAATCTATTCCTGGTTCAAAGGAGTCATTTGAGTTTATGGCACCAAAATTGTAGAAACAGAACATAACTGGGTTTTTTTCCTTCTTTTATCCCCAGAGAGTGAATAAAGTCTCTACTGATGGAAATTACCATTTAAAAATGCATTCTCTGGTGAAAAATTCTGGGGTTAGAACAGTCCTGGATACTCACTTAATAAACTCCTCCTCCTCCCCCCTGCCCCCTCCTGCTTCTGGTCAATGGAGATACTGTTCTTTCCCATTCCTCACATGAGATCTGGGCAGATCATTTCTGGCCAAGGATCCTGCCTAAAAAAGGGGGTCTTGAAATGCAGGCCCTTCTTGTCCTTCCTGGTTTCTGGAAACTACGGAGATGTGCTTTGCTTCTGGTGGCCTGTGTGTTTGGCTTCACAGAGCCCCGCATCATCTTGGAGGTTGATACTTACGCTTCAAATAAAAGACAGGCAGACACAATATTGAACTGTTTTTTCTTGTCAGTCTTTTAACTGTTCGATTAATTTTTAATTATCAAGTCATAGAAAAGCTTGCCTCCACCCAACCAAATTTAAAACATCTCAGCCAGGTGTTGGACTGATGAAGAAAAACACATGACAGTAGATGTTTACCCATAATGAGACTTCTTTCAGAGGAAACTTCTAAATGAGTACACAGATGTGTTGATCTAGTAACAGCAGGTTAGACGATAAGGGAGAACATGTTGGAGCACATGATGGAGCACTGTCATGCACCACCTTTTGGACTCTGACACCCTTCTGCCCCCAAGCAGCATCTGTTATTTTTTCAGGACAGAAAATAACTCCCATAAATCCAATGCCACTCAGCCCAGCACAGGCTGGGAGTTTTGAAGCAACATGAAACATGGTATTTCACTAAATTAAGCACTTGAAAATTCACATTCACACAGTTTTCATTGAACTCATAAATGTGAGAGGACTGTGGGACTCTGTTAATCTGGCTGTATTAACTATAAGTTTCCTTTTCCAGTTTTAGAATAAAAGAGATTTAAAAATCATTCTTACGGTCAAGGAAAACAGACAAGTTAGTCTACTTGGTTTAAAGTGTAATTTGGAGTTTATTTTTAGTGCTCTATTACTTGCTTTCAAATGACTTTGTTATTGTTTGTCTCTGAAATAGTTGAGCCATGTTTACCTTCAGGTGTGTCAGTGAACAAGGATGTAGTTTTCAACAGCAAATAGTGGTATTTAGGATCCTCAGTTTTTCAGACTACTCCTAAAAAGCCAATTTGTTAAGGCAAGTGTGTTAATATTTTTCTGAAAACTGGTGAAGCCGAGCAGCCAAAATGACCAGTGACTTTTTGATCGATTTGTGCCTGTCAGATACCTTTAGATTCTGATGCAGGAGCCGTCACTGAACTGGAGGGGGTTGCTTTGTGGGTATGCCATGGTTTGTGTTTCTCCTGCCTGCTTCTCATACACTGGGAAGCTTGTCCTGGTAGCTCACAACAGTAAATCTGGCAGGCTGTGAAAACCCACTTTCCTCACGAAGACGAGCACTCCCTGGCTGTGTTCTGCCTTTTCCACAGGTACACGCTGGCGGCGCAGGACCTGGTGATGCGAGCCAGGGGAGTGCTGAAGGACCGGGGCTGGCGAATATCCAATGACAGGCTGGGCTCTGGAGACGACATCTCTGTCTACGTCATCCCTTTAATACACGGGAACAAACAGTCATGAAAGTAGCACCAAGAGTGGTTGTAAGATGGGGATCTTTTTGGGAAGGGCCTACAAAAGACAATATGGTTTTGGTGATCTGACCAGGACACTTCCAATTGATGTAATCTATTCAAAACTAATGCTGGAGGGGTATTTTTCTGCCCAAAAGGTAGGGCTCTGCACATATACTGTATATGATTAAAGATAACCCTTAAGATTGCAATTTCCCTATAGAAATGGTTTTGGTGCTTAACAGGAATGGGATTTAAATGCTGCTAGCATATTATGGATTCTGTCGTCCCTCCATGTGGGGAATTAACTTTTTTCTCAGTTTACCATGTAGCTTGGAAGAGCCATTTCAGTTGTGAAAGTAGAAGTGGGTATCAGAAGCCAAGGAGGCTTCTGAAATCTACCCCCAAATATTCAGAAGGTGATTTGGGTCACATCTCCTTTAAAAATACCTATATATACATATATGAGACTCAAGAGTCTTTTTCTTTCAAAAAGTTGCATTCATGACTTACCTATGGACAACTTCGAACTTGTGTAATCCTTCGAACCCCCATTTTCCTCTCCTGTCTCTTCTTCAGTAGACTATACTCTTGTATTTTAGTAGGAAAACTGAAATTGTTTTCAGTGTGACTATGCCTGTTTAATGCAGTTAAAACAGCCACCTGCAAAATTGTCCAGGAGAAATAGGTCACAGTTCTGTATGGCAAAATTTATTCTGGTGTGAGGAGTTGTTTCTCAAGATTCCCTGTTGTGTGTATACCATGACTATACAGAGCACGCAAACTCAGCTTTATGTGATGTTTACCTGGAGGCCATGGTTTCTTTGGGATCAGATTTTCATTCATTGAATGGTTCTGCCTGCTTTATCCTGTTGAAAGGATCCCTGACCATACAGCTTTTGCATCAGTTGGGATTCAGTAAATTTATTTGGGTTCCTGAGTGTATTTTTTGTTGGATTCCTACTTGAAGTGATGGTATTCTCATTATCAATTTAGATACCCAGATAGTGATCTATTTAAAAGTCGTTTCACTTCTTCCTGCCTCACTTATTATTCAGTATGCCTTTGCCTGCTTGACTTGGTGATCAGAAAGTGACAGCTTATAGCTTTGTCCTCTTGGTATTGAGGACCATAGTCAAGGATCAGAAGATCACTGTGATAGATACAAGCCCTTGGCTAGCTTCAGCAGCTTTTTTCTCAGCAGTAGTGAATCAATTTAAATAAAGAAAATCTGAGTAAAACATTATCAGAGTAAAAGTAATAGTCCAAGAGGGAAACAACTGAGCAAATCTGCAGCTTAACCTGGCTGCCTATTCTTCAGGCAGGCAGCTCTCTTACTTCATTGGCAGGAGTTGAAGAAAAAACTTCAGAAGGTTGCAGTGTATAGGCAGGGGTATTGTCTGGGGAGCCAAGTTCAACCTAGTTTACCCCCTGACCACATTCTTTTGGAACTGCTCATCTGGTTTGTACTTCTTGGATAGCCAAAAGATGGGGGGCTGACATAATTGTAGGGCACTGACTAGGCAGCTCACAAATGTTGTGTCCTTTCCAAAGGAGGAAGAGGATGCTGTGCCCTTTGCAGACCTTCTCCTGAACAGGTGTGGCCTAGAGCTTGCCAGTTTTGTAATTTATAATGTGCTATGTAAACACCACACAGCGCATGTGCGGTATAGCTGCCCAGATGCTTTATTTGATTGCATCTGGAAGTACATGTGCAACAGTCTCGGTGGATTGAAACTAACCTTGCTCTGAATCTTTAGACCCAGTAGGAGTTTCAGGTTGAGAGGAGGAAATGCAGAGTGTGTAACGGCTCAAACATGCACCAAACTGCATGATTTTAGCCTGAAAACTGTTCCGTGCATTCCCCAGTGCCTGCATGTGATAAAGCTGTGCAGAACATGGATGTTTTATATTCTAGAGCTTCAGCATAAATCAATGGCATATCTGATTATGTGTTGTCATGCTTTATCTATTCTTTCCTTATTTTTTTCCCCTTTACCTCTTTTTCTGTTTGCAGGTGGGTGAAAAGAGAGGTTTGGAGTCTAGAATATTTTTCACATGGCCCCTCATATGTTTTAAAGTTCAAGCAAGAGATCTTCTCTTGCACTCTTTTTTTGGCCTAATAAACTTGTAAACGTGCTTTTCATGCTCTGTGTAACTCCTGTTGTCTCTTCGCAAATGCAGTTGTGTAGTCCTGTAGCAATTTGGATCCTCTTTCACAAAGAAACTAATGCTGGCAATTCTGGCGGAGTCGACTGAACAGCAGAGAAGCTGGTGCTTGCTGGTACCAACTACAAGCCTGAGTCAAATATTTCAGTGCCCACGCGTTGTTAGTCTTCATTATTTGGTAAGATGGTGTCAACACACGTATCAGTCATTATAAAACCACTGAGTGCAATGTGGTGGAAATAAATTTCCAGTGTAGCGTTTGCCAAAATTTAGAAGTGTAATTTCAAGGCAAGGAAAATGCACCTTCTCATTCAGGGGTGTTTTTAAACATACCGCTGGAGAGATGGGTTAGCAGAGTGCATGACTTGGTGGGAGCAAACTGGCTGGTGACTTCTCAGAGCAAAATCTCGTGGGCGCTGGTATGGCTTCGTGAATCAGCCTCCAATATGTTTGTTGGTCATCTGAGGTATTGCTATCAGTCAGCCTGCTTCTCTGCAGCAGCTGTGCCCAGGTGGAGTTGTGTTAGCTATCACACCCTCTCCTGGAAAGGGCGGAAGTACAGTATCAACAACTAATATCAATTAGCATCAATTAATAAATTCTGAGAACTTTAAAGGATAATAAAAAGCTTCCTACTCAGATGTATGTGACTAAAACTATGCTGTGATGCTTTTTGTTTTGCTTTTTTACAAAGTATCTGTTATACAATTACATGCTTGCCTCCCTAGAGCACCTCTGGTACATCTCTGATATGCTGCGTTAGTACTTGGGCTTTCCCTTCTATCTGCTTTCACTAGCAGCTCCTTAGGTGCCTGCACGGTGGTCTGTGCTCTGCTTCAAGGCATGGTATAAATACATATACATGCCAAAGCCTCATCTAAATAGGAGGCAGGAGTCATTACTGGGGAGGTATTATGTGAGAAGCAAGAATAATTAAAAGCATTTCCCATTCCCTTTATAGGTTGAATTATTTTGGGAGTCACAACATTAGAAACCACTGATGGTGGGGTGGATCCGTGGTGCACAGTACCATTTTTCAGATAGGCACAGGATGGGTGGTGCCACGTGCAGACTGGCAGCTGCTCTAGGGCTCAGTGAAGCTCCTAGAGCTTCCTCAGCTCCTAATGCTCCTGCGTTAGGAGCAGACACCTCGCCTCCTCCAACTGGAGCAAGTTAGGCACCAACTCCAAATTTTAGATCCTTGGCATGTCATCTTAGTTACTGCCTGATGCCAGCAGCACTATGGGTTTTTTTGCCAGTGAAGTTCCCGTAGTATCCAAAATTGTTTAAGCCTCAGTAGCAAGGAACCTCAGTCCTGAGTTACGTCTGTATTCATACTGCTGTTGCACAGTGCTGTGTCCTTGCCTGCACATAGACACTGCTTAGAAAGTCGGGCAAGTTCTTGTCCTTCCTTGGACAACGGCAAGGAAAGGAAATAGTGTGCCATGTGGTTCAGGTTAGCCGACAGTGCAATGTAACACTGTCTTCTGGTGCCTAGTCCAGCCCAATTTCTAGAAACTTGAAACCAAGAAGCTTCTACCATTCTTCTGTGAATACTGTTGCAGAAGGTAGTATGGCCATTTTGGACATTTTTCTCTTGCACTACAGCCTAAAATCTTTGTTTAATTTGATGAAGAAGGTAGGTAGAAATTTCGTTTACACCTTAAGTGAGGCACACAACCATCGTTTGGTACATTAATGCAATGATGCTTCCTTCATGAACCCAGAAGTGTATTGTCTGAGAGGGCTGATGTTCAGTGGCCTCATGCTGGAAAGAGAGAGATTTTTTTTCAGAAATTCTAAAAAACAACAAGGCTAACAAGCTAAAGGAAAAGTGGTCAGAGTCTGCTGTTAGCAGTGGATTTCCATATTAAAGTTACTTCCATGTTAAAATGTGACAAGAGAGGTCTGTGAGGTACAGTTGATTCTGTGCCTCCAGGATATTTTTGAAGAACTGCACTTGATGTTTGGGCAGATTTTGGCTTTGAACTTTTGCTAGGTTTTTAAAGAACACTACACACTCTAAGCAAATCTACTGTGTTTCTTCCTGCCTCGGCATTGTGCTTTTATTTTACATTTTGTGTACAAATACTTTCAACATTTTTTGTATCAAACATGAATTGCAAACTGTGTGGAATTGTTGTTCCTCCCCAACATTTTTGGTGTGTAAATAGGTTTTCCTCCATGTGTCTTAGATGAAGATATAGTGATGTGGCTACCACAGAGAGTGACCAAACGATGCTGTAACTGTGCTGCTGTATTTCTACCTGTGATGTACTTGAAGGAGGATGCCCTTGTCCACCTCCACTCCCATTCTTTTTTCTTTCTCTCTCTTTTTTTTTTTTTTTTTTAAACCATTGCTGGTGGTGTTCTTTCATAGGTGTCTTATTTTGGTTTGGGATTTTTTTTTTTTTTTAATAGCTGCCACCTTTTTCTTTCCTTCATTGGACAAGTCATCTTGTTTTGAGATCTGTACAACTGTCTAGGTTTTATATGTCCTGAAGAATGGAGGGCCTGCTGGAGGAAGGTGTTTTGGACCAATGTACTTCTGCTTTGTGACTGTGAAATGTTAATCTTTTTGTAACCTAAGAACAAAAAATGTTTAGTAAAGGGATATATTTTGTGTTTTTTGAAACTTTTCAGTGCAATGAACAAAAGAGGAGGATGCTGAAGAAGTGTATGCGCAAAGTTTTAAAATAAAATTTTAAATTATATATTATATATATCCATCTATATCTATAACCATTATTATTCTGCCTTTGTCCTGAAAAGTACCTAAGTCTCTTTGTGTGTATTACTAATTGTGCAATAAGGACAAGTAGCATGCTCTACTTTACAAGGGAGTGGATGATTCACTGACAAAAGGTCTCACTCTTGATTTAATGAAGTAAATCCCTGTGAGGTGCACTAGCGTATGGGTTGATCCGGAAGAGTTCAGCTGTAGGATAAGCTGTAGTTCAGCTGCGTGAGCTGTGTGCTGCCATCAGATTGTGATTCATTGCTCAGACTGCCAGTTGCCATGTTCTGACTCAATGAAGGGCTATGCAAAGTGATCAGCTATCGACTCTGTGGCATGAGAAATTGGGTGTAATTTTTGAAATGACAACATAGTTGGAATAAGTTTTCCCTCCTCCCCAGTTTCAAATTCTGCTCTAAGTTTAGAGTAAAACCAAGGGTGAATTCACAGATTCCACGAAAGCAAGCTGTCATGGTTATTTAGTAACCAAAGATGTATTTGAAGGTACCAGGAAATAACACCGGCCTCTTTGCATTGGACCAGCACAGAGCCACGGGCAACACCTATCTGGGTTGCCAGCAAGAGAATGCCAGCTAGGCATATATCTACTGTTTATATCTTTGAAATACTGCATTGTAGCACAAGTGGTTCTCCCGATTCCTGTTTCACCTCACACTTAGTAGAAGAGTAGTGAAAACATTTGTTCTAGTGGTACCCCATTTTTTAAAATGCTGCATTCGGCTGTTGTGTGCATGGAGCATAGCGGAGAGTGCAAAGGTAAGCGATTTGTTACTTTCACTTTGGTTCTCTCTCCTGTCAAGTGCTACAGTTTATTACTGCAGTCCGACCACTGAGTCAAGTTTAGAATTTCTCTGCAAATAAACTTCGGCACAGCTTTGCCTGGCTCGCTGGTGTCAGCTGAATCAACAAGTGTTGGTAGCTGCAGTGACGGGAGCTGTTGCACATCAAGTGAACCTAAGGGAGCTTGCTCCACGTCATCCTATTGCTTTTGCATCTCTTATGCCCTAAATTCTGTAAGACTGTAGGTCAAGTAAGGCTTGTTCTTTTCATTTTTTAGGTAATAGATACAACGCTTCAAATCTGGGCATCGGTTTCTATAATTCCTGTAGGCAATAAATCAGTGCTTAGCCAAATAATATATTCTGGTATTCTACTGAATGTACTCAGTTACTAAAGCGACATAAGAGAACAATCCCAGTAATTTATTGTGTTTTGTACACTTACTGTAAAACTGAGGCCTGAAGTTTCACCTTCTTAATGTATCCTTGTAGTGCAACATATTTTCACAAAAAGTTTACTTCTTTTTGCTATTACACTGCAGCTTTTATTGATTCCAGAGTTTCTCTCGTGCTTTCCAGGAAGGCTTATATAAACCAAAGTTATTGCACATCCTGTTCTTGTTAGAAGGAAGGACGAAGGCTTTTTAAAAAATCCTCCACTTTGCAAAACAAAGGATGCCATAACATTTATGGACATAAAATGATTTCAGGAGAAATTGTGCTTTGATGACAAGGTTAATAAAAAGGAGCATGATCAAGGTAGACAAAATGTGTCTACAGGTAGATGAACAGATGATTCAGAGACCTTAATAATTTAAGAATAATTAATCATAAATTTGAAGCTGCAGAAATTGTCCACAGCCCTCTGCCACAAAACACGAAAGGGAGAGGGAGGACGCTGCAGTAGAAAAAATAATCAGATCTTCACTGCAGCTAATTTAAGGCTGATTATTTAGATGCATAGATAGAGGAGATCTCTGAACCTTCATGAATTTTAGGCCACCTAAGATTCAAATTACAACCTTTTTCTCTGGTGTATAGTGCATAATTTCTCAGGCTCTAAAGAGTCAAAATGTCCCTGAGCATTAATTCCCTTAAGCAATAAAAGGCAATCCCTTATGGTGTTCTTCTGTAAAGACAGCACTACAACCAGCTGTAGCGGTCTGGCATCGTCCCTGAGCTTCACAGGTACCCCTGCAGTCTGTCGGTTAGGGTTTTTTCCTTGTCTGTGGTAAACCAAGGCCTTTCCCAACAGGCTGTACCCCAACAGAGCATCTTTCTGGTTCATCTATGCTATGAGTGGTATTTTTCCTTCCTTCTCCTTACCATGCTCCTCTCCACATTTTGGAGTAGTCAACTGCTGTTTCAGACGTGGCACCGAGTCCTTGGCCAACCACCTCCCCCACCGCTCGCTTCCTGTGGGTGCTGCTGCAGACCCGTGGTGCTGCATCACCAGCAATGCAGGAATCGCTGGCAGCCGAAGGGAAGCCCCGGAGAAAGGGTAATGATTTCTTCATTAACCTAACGTTGCTCATTACCTCAAAATGAAAACTTACATGCATGTAATGTGTGAATTCTCCTATTTGAAAGGGGAAACTTTAATGGCTTTAAGTTGATTTAGAGGCTTCTACTTTGGCCCAGTTATTCTCCAGGGAAACTACTTCTCAGCAGATGAGGAGCCGGCTGGAAGAGCCGAAGGTTGTCACACAAGCTCAGATGCAGCCTTTAGCTTCTGATGTGACAGTCATTGCTTATTTCTGTAATTATTGCTACAACTTTTTAGGGGCTAAGCAAACAAACCTGAAATTTTGCTACTTTTGCTTTAGGAAGATAAGACTTAAGAATATGGAAATTCTGCTAGATATCCATGAGTAAAATTACAAGAAAAGATACTGTTTTCCCCTGAGAGTAACTGCTGAAGATAAATGACTAGACAGTCACCTCATCAAGAAGCACAAATTGTTCCTGAACAGAGACTCTTTCTCTGCCGAGTATGATATTCAATAAAGCTCAGGGATGTAAAAGCAGCTGATACACCTGCAGTCATTTTAGCCTCTTCAAAAATTTAGACTGAGTCTGCCCATCCAGGGCTTTAAAATGTGTATTAGTGTTTAATTTTTAATCCTGCAGCCCTTTGCAGCTGGAGGGCCTCGGTGGCGGTGGGTTGAGGCGGCTGTTTGAGGGTACGGCGCAGTATCGCCACATGGACTGGGCTGGGGAAGGGGAGACAAGAAGCAGCCAGTTGCAGTTCTCCAGGATCTAGAAGCAGACAAACCAATTACTCAAATAGGGAATTGGCAAAGAATGGACAAAGAGCGGGGAATTGCTACATCCTCAAGCAGTTTAGACTTCGATTCTGAAAGATCCTCTCGTCCCCACGTTGTGCCTGTTTACTTCCGTTCCCGGGTTGGTACTGCAGCTAATTGCACCAAATGTCTTATTTCTTACCATCCTCCAGCTTTCTCTAGAGCTTTGTCAGCCAAATGTCAACTGCATCGCATCTAGCAGAGATCAAGGTACTGCACGAACAAGCTCCTAATACAAACTTCTTATACTGCATTTTTCTGAGGACTGAGTTCGCTTTGCTCCCAATTAAAAAAAATAAATTTACTTTGCTGGTCTTTGCACCCCTTCTTCGTGCTTGTTTTTCACCAGCACTCATGCAATTGAATTTTACATCTGGGAATTTAGAATATGTTAGAAGAGCTGGAACATCATTCTTAGCCCTTCTCTGCTTGAGCACTAGTACAGAAGCAGTTTAAATGAGCCAGACAAGAATCAAAACACACCCTTCTAAGTAAGTCTCATGTCCAGACAGACAAGTATTTTATGAATGGGAAAAAATATTAAGCACAATGCTCAGACAGTAAATCTTGCTGTGGTTACATTTTTTCTAAGAATGGTGTTTTAGGGAAGGTCTGTTTAGTGCCAAAAAAAAAAGGAAGGGAAAAAAAAAAAAGATTTACGGTTATGTAAAAGTTCCCAGTAGTGCTTCTCTGCTACTGCTCCTGCAAGATTTCCCCAGTGCTGGCTTCGCTAGGAAAGCGAGTAGCATGAGACTCGGGTACTCACTCAGTTAGGAAATGGGGAAGACAACACCCAACTAACCTGAAGTTAGCTCTATGGCACAGACCAAGTTTTGATAAATAAGCACTTGTAGAATATTGAATTTATAACTTTCTAACTAGATATATAAGTATGTATATAGGAAAAATTTGGCAAGGAACTTTGAACAGCAACTAAGATGTTGGAAAACGTGATCTGCTTGTGCCTGTTCCAGGAGCTGAAAGCAAGCAGTGGTCAGTAAATACACCTGTGTCAGCTGCCAATTACCCAGAATACAGCTAAGTACATGCTTGTGCTCTTGTTAGCAAACCCTCCACCTTTTAGGAGGATTGGCGGGGGAAAGAATAGCAAGACACCCTTTTCTCCAGGTGCCTCATCCTCAACGGGAACAAAACTGAGTTTTAAAAATTGAACTGGGAATAACTCAAGTTTGTTCAATCTTTGGAGGAGTCAACAGCCACCTCTGTATTGAAAAGCTCCTGTATCTGCAAGTCCTGGGAATGCACCAGCCCGGGGCCATCACATGGCTGGGTCCCGTGAAGCCGCCTGCCCCTGGCCAGCAGCAGGCATTTGAGCCTCCTGGTGATTAGCAGAGACAGCAATTCTTGGGGACCTGCAAGGTTAAGCAGTGGCTAAACAACCGCAGGACACAACCATGTAAGTAGAGGGTTAAATCCTTCAGGATATATCCTTTTTTGTTTTGTTTTTTTGATAAAAGCTGGTATTTGCGCACTACCCAAAACACGGCTCAGAAGCAAGACCACCAACCCCGGTAAACTTCTCAGTAGAGTCACTGCTCCTTTACTCAGGAAAATGGAAAATAGATTGGTCTCTCCTTCTGTCCTGGAAGCAGGCAAAGAGAAAGAAAAGCATGGCTTTGCTAGCAGTCAAGAACCTGCGCTGCTGCTGCACTTGAGGTCATGGTCTGCCTCACAAATGGAGCTTGGTGCTGAGGCTTGAGGTTTTGGGGTCTCTTCCTTGTTGTGCTGGGCTATAGTTGGCACTCAACACCGTCAGTTATCGTCTCGCAACAGCTGAGGTGGATTTTGTTGCTTTTCACCAATCCTGTGTTGCTCCTAAAAACAAATGTGCTGAGGTTCCTGGAGAAATAGTTACTATTTTTATTTTTTAAATGCATCTAGGTCCATAACATGATGATTGCGTGCCAGCCTCCCCCAGCAATTGTTCATACTCTCCCTTGCCCTCCCCCAGTAATACAACATGTGATGTGCAACGAGCCACTTGCTCCCAGGAAGGTGATTCATTTCCAGGAGGCATATTTGTAGGAAAAAAATGCTTTGAGGGTGTTGCTGTGGCTCTGTGTGACCTGCATTGGGGATGAAGTAGAAACCTCAATGTTGCAGATATATCCCAGGGTTGCGTTCACAAGGCACAGGGAAGCAGTGGGGGAAGGACACGAGCAGAGCATGAGCAGCTCTGTTGCTTCACGTGAAAATAAACTCTAATAGCAATTAAGGGAAAGGAGTAGGAAATTAATAAGGCACTAAAGATTTTTCCAAATTGGACACAAACCATTGGTTTATCCCTTGAAAAGCTCAGCTGACAAGGATTCTCTCATCCCTTTGTCCCCCTATCTCTTTCAATAATCATCCTTCTTCATGCAAATATAGATGGAAAGGGGAGAACAGTGAAAGGTTAAAATGGAAGCAGGCTATCTTTCATCGACATGGTAATTTTGCTGCTTGGCTCGATGCCAAACGCTCACTGCAGCCACTAGCTGCCATTCCAACATGAGTGAAAGGATCTTTAATAAGAGTGTAAATAAAAGCCAGGCTGAGAAATGAGTTTTCCATCCCAGCAATCGCTGGCCTAACCTCTGCTGTAAATAGTCTCTCAGAGCAGCACAGATGGAGTACCAGCACCTGGGGATCAAGGCAATCTCTGCGCAGTGCAATTTAAACAGCTGGGTACAATTGAAACACGAATTAGCAGGGATAGACGGAGGGATTCCATTTTGTGCGCTAGGTAAAAACAAGTAATTCAGTCCTTTTTCCCCTTTAAAAAAAAAACGTGGTGTGGGGGGGAGAACTTTTGACATGATCTTGTGGGAGGTGCTCTTCACTGCAGCTGTTAGATTAATTTAACCATGAGAATTTCCCACAAGGCGCTGTAAAAACAGAGCCCTAATTTATGATCATTGATTTAACAGCTTGAAAGTGATTTATCTGACCTCAGTAAAGATAGCGAGGACACCAGAAGAATGATCGGTCATTCCGGGCTTTGTGTGGCTGTGATTGGCCTTACTAATTTAGAGCAGAAGGTCTGTTTCAATGTCTTACTGAGACAGTCAAAGGCAGTTGGCAACTGAACCATTTGAAATACTTTTTTTTTTTTTTTTGAAGCATTACTAATGCTGCTAAGTACTAAGAATTTATTCCACATGGAAAAGATCCTCATTAGTTAAGAAATGGTGAGGCTTCATTTAGAACTGCACACAAATAAAGCCTGGTCTTGGATTTGCAAGTTGTTTTTTCTTAAGTAATTTTTTTTTTTTGCTGTTGTTGGGAATCTAAAGCACACTGTGAAATACAATTGTTAAGCATTACAGTAAATGAGAAATAGCTTTGAAAGAGATAAAAGAGGTTGGCACAAGAGATTGCTGGCTCTTGCTCTTTTTAAGGGTAGATTTCAGAAACACCTAAACACTTCACCTATTTTACTATTTTTATCATTCAGTCCTCTTTATGGAAGTTACAGAACATATCTGTTGACAAGTAAATATATCAAGGTTTTGTTTCAGAAGAATATTCTTTTGGTTAAAATCCACTACTGAAACGTCACAACTGAGTGATGCAATTTCATCGCACAAATAAGAGGAGAGAGGATGAAAGGCAAAGGGAAAGGCGAGGGCTTTCCCTCCAGAAAGAACAACTGTTTTTAAGAGGAGCGTGAAATGAAATACAGGCTGCTTTAAAAGTCTACCTACACCAGAAGATTTGAATAAAGTGTGTTTGCACAAGCATGTGCAGATGTGCAAAAATCACATAGGAGGTGCCAAAACTGTTTCTTGTATTTTAGAGTGCTAACCAGGAAAATGGGCTGGAAACAGTTGAGTACCAATTCATCTTGCCACCTGGACTGACATGCGGTTGGGTTAAATGTCACTATTTGGATGGTTCTGCATTTCATTCACCACTGGATTATGCCCAGCTTTAAAGCCCATCTACAAGGATCTCAGTAGTTGTCTTGCCACTTTCAAGGTGGGAGACAGAATTGCTGCAGGTTAGGATCTCATCCCCAGGGGATGAATGCTTACAGTCATTTCGCTATCCCCGTGAAATGCTATCTGACCTGAAACTAAGGTAGTCCACTTAATCTCCATACAACAGGGGAAAAGAAACAGAAACAATATTTCAGCCCTCCAAAATATGAAATAATAACAATTATTTTAAAAAGTAAAAAGACTAAGACCATAGAATAAATTATGAAATTATGTAGAAAAGCCCCCACAAAATCTCATACACATTGTCCACAGATTGAAGAATAAATGCATAAACAGCTATCTATCTCACTAAAAGGTTTGGGGAACCAATGGTAGCTATAAAAACAATGCCCAAACCCCATACAAATAAAACAAAGCTGAAGCCCACATTACGGGCCTGAAGAATACAGAAAGCTGTATGTCAGCCTGTGCATCTTCTTGCCGCCATCTTGTGTTGCCATCAATCTTGTGTTGTTCCCTATAGCACACTATAGAGACATTAGGAGAATTTGATAAATTATGTGCAGTATTACTTTGCTTAAATTCAAATTTATGGGGAAAAAATTAATCAGTAAGGTGAGTAGCACACTAAAATGTTTCTACACACTGTTTTGACCCATGACAAGAGTCTCCTAAATAAATAAAATAAATCTTCTTCTTCAGAGTATGTTGGTATGACCTGCATACCAACAAATCTTTGTTCCTCCCAAAATAATGCTAGACATTTCTTCCCACTTAAAGCCCATACTGGATGGGTTCAGATCTAATTCTGGAAAATCACAAATAAGCTTCCTCAACAGCATAGACGTCACAAACACTTCTACAGGAATGACTGCTTTTTAGCAAATGGATTGCCTTTTTTTTTTTTGAACCCTTAATTTACCACTGACTTCATTCTAACACTTGACACTATGGCACACATAGATGTAAAGGAGTCTTACAGATTAGTTTAAAAGTACAACTATTTTTCATTTATCATCACAGAAACAACCACCTAAATGACATTCTCTTTTAGGGGCTATATTCCACATGACATCCTGGAATACTGTTCATCTCAGAGTTCTCGTTTAATATTCCTACTGATGGTTTAATTGGCATCTCAGGGTCTAAACTAGGATGTGACTTGTCTACTGCTGAAGCACCAGCAGTTCAGGACTAGAATATACAAAATCACATTTAGCTTCTATTTAATAAAAAAAAAAAAAAAAAAAAAAAAAAAGCTTCAGTTACTATGTTTGCAAAAATATTCCTGCTTCAGCAAGAGCCAGAGAGGCCATTTGAGATGACCAAAACTTTGAAAAAAATCCTAATAACTGATGAACCCGATGAGGTGATCTTTTACACATCCTCCTCCTCCTTTTCTTTGAACTTCTAAGATCCTTTTGCATGAAAAGGTGTCTTTAATTACTGCAAAAGCAATCTGCAGACAAATATGCTGAAAATGCCAATGTGTTTACCATAAAAACCTTCCTCTGATGCTGCCTGACCTTCCTAGCTCTGGATCAACCCACAACCCTCCCACTCCTGCTTATGGTGTGCCTGCTCCCAACAGCAAAGACCAGAAGCAGACTTCTCTTGAAAAACACTAGAAGGAAATCATTGACTGGCCAAGGCTGTCATTAAAGCCACTTTTAGATAGTTGCATACAAAACACAACAAAAAGTGGTGTTGCAAATCTCTTAAATATACCCATAGATTAAGAAAGGACACTGCTTGGGGGTTTGCTGGACTCAAATTATGTGATGTGACCAGGAAAAGCCCAGTTCTGCCCGAGGAGTGGACAGCATAAATAGAACAGGCTTCGTGAGCACCTCTCCGCAATCCTCTAGTCAAAATGCTACACCCCTTACAGCAAAGTATTATGTCCACAGAAACTCATAAAATGCATGTGAGAGCTAAAATTGCATTCACGGACATGGCGAGGACTACAGGCACGAGGAAGTGTTTGGAGTGAGGTCGGTCCCTGTGAAAGCTGAGTGTGCACTCAGCGTCACCCACCGCTGCGGGAACACGAGCCGTGGCACGAGCCCACCCAACACCGCGGTGGCACAGGCAGAGGCACGGGCAAATGCCACCGCGGGAGACCAGCCACCACTGCAGGGGACAGAGCACCGGCAGGAAAGGAACCACACCAACTCAAAACAAATCTGCCTGTTACGGCAGGTCAGAGATGCTCTGCTCTGCATATGAAGCTCTAGAGCTAACTCCGGCAGCTGAAATGAACCCTGGGCTCATATTCACTTCAATGCTAGGAAAATCGCTAGAATGAAGCTTATGGAACTGAATTAAGATAGGGGTTTTTTTTTGTCTTTTTAGCTTCGCAGAAGATTTAACATTACTTGAGATCCACTGGAGAAAGGATCAGTTCCAATAATGTACCCAGCCTGATTTGGTCCTCATAAAAAAAGCTGTTAATTATTAGTCAGGTGTATAGCACATTGCTTATAAATGCAAGGGTAAGAGAAAGCTTCCGAGTAGAGTCTTGAAGCTGCAGGACCGCAATAAGGAAAGTCATTTGCAAACCTCAATTTTGTTTCCACGGAATGCATCACAAAGTCACGGGCAATTTTGTTCAACATTGAGTGATGCCATCAATAGCTATACAAGAGGAGGGGTCACTGGGAGTTTTGCTGGAGAGAGTGTTTATAAGTCATCAGTTGCAAGTGTGCAAACACATGATGTTGCAAGAGGTGGAAAGCAGTACACAACTGGCTGGGGATTAGCAAAGTGAGGGTTTGCGAGATGAACGATGTATGATCAATCTTGCTTATCTTTAAGAAGAAGGCGCTGACTCCGCCTCATATGCAAAGAACTATCCGCTGGATTATAGCTATTACCTACAGGTATAAAAGTGTTGCAGAATATGTGTGAGTTATGCATAAAAGCAGTCTTTTAGATAGGAAGAAGAAAATAGATTGTTTATATGGAATGCATTTGTGTAACAGAAAAATGCTGAATACTGTATTTCCTGCTTTCAGTCTCCTTCCTATGGAAAGGAACTAATTGCTCATTATCATCAGTGGTAAATACAGTCAGAGCTATTTAACTTAAATTTCAGTCTTTAATGGAAACATGCTTCATCTGTAATGTCATTATTCCTACCATCGTTGCATTCACAGTCATTTCTTGTGGCTAGCATTAGGCCACTTTCTGTCACCTGCATTGACAGGCAAAGGTAGACATGCAGGTTTTCAAGAAATTACTCAGAGAATAAAATTCACAAAGTCATAACTTCAACATAATTACCCTATGTTCTTAAAAATTGCACTTCATGAAAGAACCACCATGAAATATTCTTGTTCTCACCATGTTCTCGGTTCTACTAATGGCAGAATTTTTATTTTTGAACAGAGACTGTTTGGATATATGTTGATCATTCATTATTGCCGAGAATCCCTATGCTAGTTTTTAGCATGCTTTCTGCAGATACTTTCTTAGGTGGGGATGACCAGTAGTCCTTTGAAACTGTGACCAAGAATGATTCATGCACGTATCCCATTAGTTTAGCAAAGCTCTTGAGTTTCATGTGTTTTTCTTACATTGCTTTTTGTGTCTTCATCATGTTTTCTCCCCCATCAGACTAATTAAATCTGGAAACTACAGAACAGCGAAACCAGGATTTGCCAGGAAATAGAAGAACATTTTAAAAAGAGTATTGTTATAGTAGCAACATCTCTGAAACCAGGCATTGAAAACCACCAGAATCTGGGGGACAACAGAGACAGAAACCATAGAACAGCTGAACACTCAAAAGCACAATCACAAAGACTTAATTTATGCTAGCTATTTTCATTAGATGTCCCACCACTGCACCATATCCACACTAGCATTACAGTAATAGTTAAGTCAGGCATGTGGCTGTCAGCTGAGGTTTCTCAACCATGTCTTGAGAACACCAGCTCTCCTAGGCTAAAGTCCTATGAATGCCACCACTTGGTGCTGCCGCATGGCAGGGGCTGGGAATTTTGAAGGATCTGAGGAGCTGAACCAGTCAAGCCTGGTTTCCTCTGGATTTGTGCCTACAGGATGACTTCTCATGTGGGTTTTAAGGTAACTGATAAGAGTGAGCTCTTACAGCCTTGCCAGTAGCAGGCTCTCTTCTTTATCCAGCTGTCTAGATAAAGGCATTTTCCCAGAAACTTAGTATTTCTGATTTTTCTTCCCGTTGGTCAAATCTGGATAAAACAGGCCACTGGATTCAAGTTTCATAAGGAAAGATGAGCAGATGCACAATCGCATAAACCTTGTTTTCTTAGAAAGTCAGGCTAAAAGTGTTTGGCCATAACAAAGTAATTGGTAAAAAAAGCAAGTGAAATTACCTTATAAAGCAGAACAAGCTTTTGAGAATGAAAGAATAACAAAAGAGCATGTGACTATGGATTTGTTTTACCTTCCTGTTTCAAGAGACATGGGGAAGGTTGAAATGCTTAAAAACTACTCGGCTGCAATGTTAAGTGTGTAACAGCAGCATGACACTACAAACAATGGTTAACAAAAAGAAGTTGTCATAAGACAGGATCAAGAGAAACAGTTAAAGACCATCTAGATAAACATTTAAGAGCATACAATAAGAAGGAGCTCTTGGAAACCCAGATTTTATTCCTGGCTGGTTTTGCAACTGTCTCGCATAAGCCTTCTCATGAGTTTACAAAATGCTTTCTTAAAACTAGTCTTTTTTGGTTTTTTTCTCATCCCAGAAGTCTGTCTAGGATGACTATTGCTCTAACAGCATTATGTCTGTCTTTCTCCATGCCATGCTCTGTGATGAGCCTTCATATCCTATGCCCTTCCTCCCTCTTTCTGTTCATGTAGGCACGGATTGTATGTAAATATAGCTCTATCTCAACTTAATTGCCCCTGCATGGGTCTAATCTGAATCTCAGAAAGTATCCATAATACTAGCATATCAATTAAGAAATACTCTCTTTCTATACTGTTCTCGGTAATCCATCAATCTTAGCACCAACTCTTGAGTCATCTGATGCCCTTCCTTTTCAGGAAATGGGAAAATTCCACTCAAGTTTCTAGGAAATCTGTACACTTCCGTTCACTGGATCATTATAGTTTTCAGATCCAAATCTATAATTTTTATCTTAGCAAACATACTTCTGGATCCATTCTCATGACAGCGTATCCATTTTTCTTCAGAAGGGAGTACCAGTTACATACATGTCCTCTTTCTGATGCCAACTGCATCTTCCTTAGATTCCCCATCTTTTCTTTCTTCTGTCTGCAGACCATTCTGTCATCTGTTCTCTTTCACAGTCCATTTATCATGTTCACTGTTCCTCGGGCACCAGACATTATCATAACGATTTTTTCCTCTTTTCTGCTGATCCTGCCTTCTCTCCTCTACTCATCTGCTATGCTGTTTTCTTACTTATTTCTCTTTTCTCTCCTTCAGTAAAGGAAACTTGTTCTGCAGCTTTTCCTTCACTAGCCAGTCTTGTCAATTTGAATTGTGCATCAGTTATTCAAAAGATCACTTTCACTATTTGCTTGCCTTTTTTCCAAGTGTTCTCTTTTGGTAAATACCTACAAAAAGTAACCCATCTAATCTTCTCCTCCTTCACTCCCATCTTGCTGTTGTCTTCAAGAATCCTTCTAAACTTATGTTGTTGTCGCAAGCTGTAGCTAGAATTTCTCTTAGAAGAGCTCTGTGCTTATAGAGAAGTAAAGGAAATAGCAATATTTCACTGGAATTATCCACCATTATTTCCACATAATCAGGTTAGGTGAGGTGAGAGAGCTTTGGGAAATGGCAAGTACAAAAACTATCAGAACTCTGATGATCAAGTTGAAAAATGAAGTGCAACTAACTAAACTTGCTTTCTTTGATGGGGAAATAAACTTAATGGAGAGAAGAAATGCACTGGTGTTAGTATTAACTGGAAGATTTAGAAATGTGTTCTATTAGAATCCGTTCCTAAAACACACTTCTCTATGTATTCATTAACAATTGTGGGATGGTGTAGGGAAAATAACATTCTTACCAGCATTATTTGAAACAGAAAAGAGCAAAAGTCTAGTCATTATAAATCCAGTATCATGGTGATAAATAAAGAAGTCACCTTAAATAAACAAAAGCATCATGAGAGATGTGAAGTAGTCCTGATAGAAGAAGTGACCAAATTCAGAAAAGGAGGAAGGGGTTAAGTTATAGGAACATTGAATCAGGAGATATATTTTACATTCATTACATAGCAAGGTAATACTGTTCCAACAAAAATAAAAAACATGTATTTTATGCAAGACAAATGAGGTCATTAGTTTATGTTTGAAACTGGTCTGATTTCAGTCACAGACCTAAGATTCTCTCTAGTACAGTGCATTTGTGGAAAAAGCTAATGAAAATGGTCACATGGGAATGGTCAAAATAATAATTTTAAAAAATGGAAAATAAGATCCATCAGGCAAAGTTGTGAAAAAGTGCCTGAATAGATCCATTCATTTTAAGAAATTTTCCACATGTATGTAAAGACTTGTCCTTTTTTTCAAACTGCATAATCACTTGAAGGAGAATGGAAGTTACTTTGTAAATACAAAAAGAAAAAACAGCAAAAATGGAAACTCAATAAAGAAGTGGAATTATTGCTGGAGAAAATGATCATACTTTCATCTTACATTTGTGCAACTATTAACGACTTGCTTATTTATATACTTTTTGATATAAAGTAGCATGTTCTTAAATGAAGCAGTATTCGTTCACTATCAAGTCCATCATTTGCAAATACCGATATAAATGCAATGATTTACAACCCATCCTGCAGACTACCAAATTCAGGTTATATTGGATAAAAAAGAGGGAGGTGAGAGGGGGAGAAAAATAAAACAATACATGTTGCTTTTCAACCAGTTACTTCTTTTGTTTGTTTTTGTAGTTACCAAGCACAGGCATTTCTCATAGCCTCAGGTATGATAGTGAGACAGGGAGTTTGTTTGCTCCTTTATCTTTTTTTCCTGTAGGTTTTAAGACAAGTAGAGCTTTACAGGCACTTACCCTAGAAATACAAAGCCAGCTAAACAACTTGTATTACACAGCAACGCACCTGAACTACAAACGGGAAACCATGTTCTGGGTCAGGTTCAATGTCAAGAGTTGTTTTAGAGTACCGCCTAACAATACAGCCGTTGCACCAGTCTGTGGTTTAGGTGACAATACCATGGCAGGTAGCTGCAGACTCCTCAAACGAGTACTTACAGTTTTGATAGAAAAGGTTAGTCATTTTTGGCATAGCTTCAGATTACTTCTTCCAAACCACCAGACTCATCTGTGTACCATTGTGTTTGAGTCCTAGTTCTCTCACTGGTTCCCCAAGTTCACTTCAGGCAGCTGAAAAATCTCGGTCCATGTTTTCTGAAAAATTCTGTAAATGGCTTCTTTCAAGTTTTGAACAAGGTAGAGATTAAGTTTAGCTGGTTATGCTGCAGTATACCACAGAGGAGTGTCTTTGGAGAGGAAAAGCAATTTCTCAGCTCTAGCTTAAGAGAAAAATCTGTTGGCACAAACACAGATGCTTAAAAATAAATATATCATCCATGTAAAAAAGAATGAGGAATCTAAGGAAATTAGCCTTTATCACAGCCTTTCTGATTTTTTTTGTGAGAAGCAGACCATAATGTAGACTGATCTGATGGTCCACGTTAAGTGATAGTTTCTTGCTGTAGCAGCAGCTCAGATGCTTCTGTAAATGGAGCATATGATCTGCAATACTTCAAAGGGATACTGACCATACCAGCAGTGAATCCAGCAATTCCCCGGTTGCCTTCTATAGCCAAAAAAGATTTACATGAAATATAGACTGTTGAATGAAGAATGTTTCTACACTTTCAGTAATTTCGAAAACAAAACTTGCTGGAATTAAGATGAGAACAAAAAAAAAAAAAAAGTGTTTGAGAAGACTAACTTTCCTGGTGCAGAGATCTTGGTTTTGTTGTTGTTGTTTTTCAAACCCAAGTTTAAAAATTAAACAAAACCTTTGCAGTAGCAGTACTTGAAGAAGCACCCAAAGAGAAGCAATGTGCTATCCACAAGCAATGCCAATGATGATAGCAAAGGAAGCTAAGCTTCAGCAAAAGCGAAGGAAGCTGTCTTTGTGTTCTGTGACAGCCATGCCATAACACTAAAATGATTGTAACCCACTTGCCAAAGCAGTCCCACTGTCAGGCAAGCAAGTTTCTCTTATAGCATACAAACTTTCCATTTATAAGAAATAAGTGTTTTTAAATTATAACACCAACAAGTATTTACACTAGGTATTTGCCACTGACTGCTTAAAAAAAAAAAACAACAAAAAAACCCAACCAAAAACCCCACCCCACCTACAGACCAATTAGAGGTGCAAAGACTGTGGCTTGCAGAGTTGTTCTGAGTAGCCCTTTCCCTTGAAGGTGGCAGCCCAGCACCTCCTGAGTCTGTTCACACTCCAATGTATAAAGCCAGGCAAAAACAGCTGCAGGGTTGTTGTGTAAAAACGCACAGGAGGGGTGCCTTTCAGCAACAGCCACTGCTCCTTATCCTTCCCAGGCTACCACAGCAGTAGTTGTCTAACCTTTTGGGTAAGTTTGCAGCAACGGGCCAAGCATGGGGGGTAGTGGGTTTCACTCATTACCACCCTTTAGTATGGGCCAAGCCTGACTTTTGGTGACAGGCAGAGAAAAATTAGTTCAGCCGCTGCTCAAGGAAGAAAATACCTATCTCCATACAGGTTAGGATGGGCAGACGTTGCTACATCTAGAAGGAAAGGAGAACAAAGGACCCCAGACTTTTGCAGACAAAGCTATGGCTGAGTGCTGTTGTCAGTGAGAGGGCAGAAGGCTGCCCAGATGCAGGGAAGGAAGACAGGACCCAGAAGTGGGTTTGGTGGCTGACAGCTCTGGGCACGTTCCGTGACCAACTTATCTATCAGATATGTTAAGATGACCTTCAGAAGAGCTACATCCAGCAGAAAGGATGACACTAAAGATGACTCACTATGGTCACAGAAAGCAGCAACTCATTCCAAAGGCCAAAAGAATGTCCCTAAGCTAGAGGTGGACATATGCCTTGTGAACCAGAACCAGGAACATAAGCTTCACATGATTTCTAGGAACAGTGAAGGCAGCAGGATATGAAGCCAAGGAAACACTAGTAACAGGCTGTCGTGGTTTAACCCCAGCCAGCAAATAAACCCCACGCAGCCGCTCGCCCACCCCCCCGTCCCCCCCCCCCCCCCCCCTCCAGTGGGATGGGGGAGAAAATCAGGAGGGCACAAGTAGGAAAACTCCCGGGTTGATATAAAAACAGTTTAATAATTGAAATAAAACAAAATAGAACAGTAATAGTAACAATGAGAACAACAACAACAACAGAATATACAAAGCAGGTGATGCACAATGCAACTGCTCACCGACCACGTGTCACGAACCGGGGGTGAGCCCCCACACACACGTGGTTTTTATACTGAGCATGATGTCACATGGTATAGAATACCCCATTGGCCAGCTGGGTCCACCACCCCGGCTATGCTCCCCTCCTCGGTGCAAGCACCACCCAGCAACCACCAAAGCATCAATGGGCCATCAACGCTCCTTTCATACCAAACCCAAAACACAGCACACCCCCCAAGCTACTGGGAAGAAAGTTAACTCCGTCCCAGCCAGAACTAGGACACGGGCACACCACAACTGTATTTCACAGAGAAAACAGTGATGTACAATACTTCAACAATGCACTGTTAATGATTTTATTTTTCTTGACCACAGGACGAGAAGAGGAAGGAAAATGCTGACTTTGAATTTTCAATTAATAGCCATAGGCGTTCTGCAGATTTTTGCACTACAGAAAGAGTAGAAGGACCATTACTATGGTCATTGTCCTTTTGGACTCAATGGAGCTGAGGAATTTAAGTACAGTAAGGATTGCAGAATTACTGACTCCTAAGAAAGAGAGGTCCAGGGCCCACAGCACCAAGTAAAAAGGGCTGACTGTTTTGATGACCTGGCTTTGAACCCTGCTTTGAAATCATTGGAAAAGCTTAGCCATTGAGTAGACATGGAGTTTGATGCTGAAGACAGCCATTCCCAGGTACCGTTTTGGCCTAGCAGTACCACTGTTATCACTTGCTCTATACAATAGCCATACAATTTTTTCAAATGTCAAACATCAACCATGGATCAGTGTGTGTTATTTAAAGAGACAGTTGTAAGACCTATAGCATGTTTCAATTCTACCACTTTTCCCTGGCAATTGTTCAAATGTTTAATTACTCCTAGCACTCAAACTGTCGAAATTAATGGCATAAGATACAACTACATATTCTGTGCCTCTATGTATTATTAAAAGCTCCCCACAATCGGTTTACTTTGCCATATGTGTTATGCTACCTTCCATCCTTTTCTTTCATCTGCTGAATACAAATATGGCTTGTGTCTTGAGACTTTTTCCCTAAACACTTCATTCTTTGAATTCTCTCCAATAGTCCCATTTTCTTTCTAAATTAAGATGACCAGTCCATCCATATACAATAGTCAAGTGCTATATGAAGGGAAGATCACTTTGTTCAGCTTAATAGCTTTTCTTCTGTATACTGAAGCACTGTAGCAGAAGTCCACTTCAAGAAGACTACAGTGACACCAGCCCTTTTCTAAATCTTTGCTTAATGAGATGTAGTCCCTGTGTTGACTACCTTGGTCCATGTATACTGCCAAAATCAGTACAAAGTGGTTAACATGATGCTGTCTTCTACCATATTAAATGTCAGGGTTATAAGCCCAGCAATCTCATCCTGCTTAATTCTATCACAGACAATCATACTAGAAACATACAAGGCCCCTTAAAAAGAATGTGGGGGAGGCAGTAGCAAATCCTACCCAGTTAAATCATTTGAAGGATAACCTAAATCTTCAGTTGTATCTCTTTCTCATTATTTTAGATATACAAAATATAGAATAAAAAAACCTACTCCTATTTTGACAGTCTCGACAAACTGAAATGTTGATAATAGTGTTAACAGTGTTTTTACGAATGGGAAAACAAATTGAAATAGCCTAGAGATTCATATCATCAAGTTGAAAAGGAGCTACAAACATAACAAGCGAGAAAGGGAGAAAAAAAATCTAAATGCTAAACAAATAAGAAAATGTCATTTGGTCTTGCTAGGTTCTTCCGTACTGGCCACTACTAATGAAAAGACAAGTGTCATCTTTCAGCCACTTCAAGCTCTGCCAAAACTATTATCACATCAAAGACACTGCTTTTTACCTGGTCACAAGGTTGCAGAAGATAAGCTTTTTAAACAAGACTTGGTTAGCATACAAGCAAAAATCAGAAGGACTAGAAAAGAAAGAGGGAGAAACTGAAGCACAAAGGGGCAATCAAAACTAGCCAAGTCTTGGTATTTTGAGTGATGGTTGGGACTAGAGCAGAGTCAGTAAAGATGGTAAGATCACCTCAGTCCTTGCTACCTTGGCTTGGTCAGAGGACTTTGTGATTTCAGTGCATCATGATTGAACCCAGAAGCCTGTAAGTGTGGTGACCCACACTGGTGTTGACTTTGCAGGTAAAAGCTGCACATCTTTTTACTCAAACAATGAATTCCAAAGGAGATAAAGAGAGGGGAAGCCTCCTCTTCTACCACCTAGGCTTAATTTTCAAAACACTGGGTTCACTGCAATTGTTTTCCTGTCAAACATTCCTATTATCCATCAGATATAACCTCAATATGTTCTTTAAACC
>NW_009188228.1:7105-9392 GCF_000690835.1 Fulmarus glacialis | reverse complement strand
TTTTTGACTGAATTAATTCTATTTTTATTTTTTTCCCTGACGTTTACAAATAATTTTATATAACAGACCGAGAGTTGCCATCTGTTACCTCAAACTACTTTTAGGTCTCTATACAACACATCCTGCGGATGTAGCCTACTTTTTTGCTAGTAGATATGGTACTTCATGATTGACAGTATTAAGTATGTTGGACTGTGACTAATGAAACATTTTGGATTGCTTTCTAACAGTAAATGCTCCATGTGTACTGTCCTATCAATCACTGTGGCATCTGCAGCTATCATTATGGATGGTATTTCGCTTTCTTGAGTGTTGGGAACTGGATTGAACAATACTGGCATCCATATACAGAATTGCAAATTTTGGCCTTGGGATGCGTGTACCAGAGTAGATGGGCTCTGGGAAACAGCCCCGTTCAAGGCTCAGTTCCAGTAGCTCACTCTCTCTGCCTCTGTTGATTCTTCTGAAGGTGGGCCCTGCTGCTCCACAGCTGCCTGCAACCCCTCCTGCCACACATGTCAATAGGAGGCTGTGGAGGTAGCACAAAGACCTCAGAATTACCATAAAGGATTTTCTGGGCAAATGCCAAGTCTGGCCTTGGCATGAGCTGACCACAGCCATCTGGCCAGGCTTACACATGATCATCATGACCAGCTGAGCCACCTGCATTAGGGCTTCCTGAAGCAGAAGATCCTAATGGCACCTGAACTGTTTGCACGCTGCCACCAGATTCAACTTCATCTAGCTGCAGCTCATGTGGTGGCTGCTGGGGGTTGTTGGGAGCCATGTGATATCCTAAACACTCCACCATCATGTTGTTACAACAGCAGGGCCGTAGGCAGTACAAGGCTGGGGAAGGGAGGGGAGAACATACTGCATAAATATTTAAGGACCTCTGCTCCCACTAGACCTTGCACTGATCATTTTATTTGGGTTTTGATTAGTATCACTACTGTTTATCTACTTCCTTTAAGCCTTGCACTTTGTTGCCTTATTAGACCATTTTTGCTTTTCAACCATTAAAAAAGGATTGGTAAACTTAAGCACTTGCTTCCTCTGCCATCCTTCCCTATTTTCTTTTCTACTCCAGCCCATAACCATGTACTGAAGTAGCAAAGACAGCAGCT
Organism: Fulmarus glacialis; assembly: GCF_000690835.1. Lineage (NCBI taxonomy): Eukaryota > Metazoa > Chordata > Aves > Procellariiformes > Procellariidae > Fulmarus > Fulmarus glacialis. The sequence continues at coordinate 8,265 of NW_009188228.1, read as the reverse complement.
GGGTACAGGATGCATGACAGACCTTGCACGGCATCAGGAACTAGCATGACTAGAAAGCAATCTTTCAGGTGCTGGAAAGACAACAGACATTCATGAGGCTGGGGAGTAGTAGAAAAGCTAGGTCACAAGAGAGGAAAGAAACCTGAGGGACCTGGAAAACAATGGCATCGTAGCTGGCAGACTGGCACACCTATAAACATTTAATGTTCATAGTAGTGCTAGCTCTCACATTGTATATTTGTATGTATCATTTCAGACCTACCTTACATGTAGGCATTCTAGCCAAACCTGCATGAAGTTATACAAAATTAACCTACTGCATCCTTTCTTGGGTCCATATTCCAGTTTTGCAGCATAAAAGGCCACCATGATACTGATGGCACCAGCAGTGAGCCTAGCTCAAAGGATTACTATTACACTGCCACGCTAGATCTCTAGGCTACCAAATCTCAGCATCTGACTGAAATCACTGTGTCAGTCAGATAGGGTTACATGACATGCAGCAGCACAAGATAGATATGGACAGCAACAATGCATGTGTACATCCTGATAACGCCTACAATTATCACCTTGGGAAGGAAGACCTCAGGAAGCACAGATATCGCATATTCAGTACAGCCCATTGTATGTGTAGATACTGGCCCCTGATGAGGTAAGGCAGGGAGGTAAGTGGAGGTAAGGAAGTAATTTATTTTCTGCTTAGCCTGAGAACTCTACACAAGACAAAAGCAGATCCTGTTTGTAATCCCCAAAAAATGGTTTTTGCATCATGATGATACAAATCACCCAGTAACATGGATTCAGACATTGGATTTACCCATTCTAAAGTAATTGTCTACCAGGTGACCAGAACTGGATGCAGCAAGGCTTCATAGAGGGTAGTTGCCCTCTTGACAATAGGTGTACTGATGCAGCTGGGAAAGTGACAGCTCTTCACCCACAGTTGTGAAAACAGGCCTACTCATGCAGTTGTCCTGGATCTGCTGGAGATTTCCCCCTTGTCCACCTAAGCCAAAACCTCTCCTTGATGAGGAGTGAGTAAATTGCAGTTTGACCTTGTCGTGGTTTAACCTGGCAGGCAGCCAAACACCATGCAGCCGCTCGCTCACTCCCCCCCCCCCCCCCCCCCGCGGGGGGGGGAGGAAGGCAAGGGGCGAAGG
>NW_009188228.1:0-6929 GCF_000690835.1 Fulmarus glacialis | reverse complement strand
TGGATCTCCCCTACCATTCATATATTGAGCATGACGTCACATGGTATGGAATACCCCGTTGGCCAGCTGGGCCAGCTGTTCCAGCTATGCTCCCTCCCAGCCTCTCTTGCGCTTGGTAGAACATGGAAGCTGAATATCCTTGATTAGCAGGGTACTTAGCAACAACTAAAAACATCAGTGTGTTAACAACGTTCTTCTAATACTAAATCCAAAACACAGCACTAGGAAGAAATTTAACTCTAATTAACTGAGGGGCAGGCAGCTTTCCAGACAGGAAAGCTTTTGAGCACTGGGATGACAGAAAATCTAAGATCCAAACTCCAACCAGATCATTGTACACATCTTTGTTCCATCCTGTGTAACACAGATGGCCTTGAAGCAGTCCTTGCTAGATGCAAGCAGCAAGAACTAGATGCAATACAGCAGTGAATCGACTTTGCAGGACATGCTGAAGGGTTGTAGTTTATATAAGACCTTTATATAAATTATGCATGCTGGTGTAGCCCTTAGGTATGCAATAGATGAACAGTCTCCTCACTTCAGCAGCCTACATTGCCAAGAAATTTAGGAATAGGTTTCACACTGTAAAGCATAGCTGCTGACTTGCAGTACAGAGGTGACCTGTTAATCTGGAAGAAGCCCAGAGCTTCACAAACAAGAGTCAGACTGCACCATTTAGCCTGTGCATCTATCGCACAGACAGAGTGTTTCACAGAGGGCTGTACTTTGGCCCTACATCTCCCTCAGCTTCTAATACATGTGTTCAATTCAGGAAGAGAGAGAACAAAAAGAACACACGCCGTTAAACATCTACCTCCTTGGCCTCATCCTCCTCCTGGCATAACTCAGGGTTCAGCTACAACACATCTAAAAATCATTCAAGAACACACACAATAGTGGGATCTGTCCTGCCAACATAGGGGGAATGGAAAAATGGATCCAAGTGGTGGCTTTCTTACCTGAATTAGTACCTATTACCTGGGTCATTGACATAGCAATACATTTTTCAGAAGGTTCTGAAGGTTCCATGCACCAATACAGGGAGTGGAAACACCACAGAGGCTCTCAAAGAAACGTCTCATATTTTGAGTTCACTTTTGGCCCCTCTGTTACTTCTGTTAGGCATATCACCACACTTGCCACTGCACGAGAGATGAACATGTCTGTAACAGCTCCACACATCACTACCTTATGAATCCCATGGTACTCTACAGAAACACAATTCATCTCAAACATCATTTTATTGGACTAGAGTGATATAAATTTCACTTACACCTACCTAAGAAAAAAGGCGCCACTTTGTACTTCAAATACTGAAATGTAATTCACTATCCTAAGCAAAGCTTTTTATGATAATTAAAACGTACTCTTCATTAGGTTTATTTTAATCTTCTAGAAGCTTCTTTCTGGAAGCTCCTCAACTGGACCAACTTCCCCCTTTAAGAGCATGGTGTAGAAACTCTGGGAGTGAACAAGATCCGTTTTAGACTGAAAACTAAGCTTCAGCCTGAAACACAAGGCCTCAGCAAAAACCACACACACAAACCACACAGATTTTTACCAGATAAACCAGAAACCAGACAAAAAAGCAGATTTCAAAGCAGCTGGAAGTCTGTCACCATGCTTTTTTCTTTGCTTTTCTTTGCAGGTGGCATACGAAGGATTCTCTTCCTCTTCCGGTCAAAAGTCTTGGCATCAAAGTAACATATCCTTGCAGAAACACGTACCACAAGTAATACTAGGTCACTGAGCTATCAGTTGAACAGTCTCTCCTGATGTGGTACTCCAAAAGTTAACCAACAGCAAAACTACCTCCTCTTCCCTTCTAACACTCACAGACCTTCACACAGAAGGTGGGATAAGTATGACCTTGCCTCATTCAATACCAGCATTTTCACACCAATCCCTTCATCTTATTTTTTTGTGGGACAAGGCTTAAGACATATGCAAGGCAAAATCCTTGCTTATTGCAAAGGATGAAATTGAGGGCAGAAAAGGCACCCCTTAGAATGGGATGAGGCATACTTTGAGTTGTCTTCAGGTGAAAGGGGAAATTGGGAAGTATCACACCACTTATCAAAGAGATGTTTAAACATATTTTCATGTAAGTTAGAAGAACATAATCTTCTTTTAAAACTTCAACCTTCTTTCAAGTGGCTGAAGACAATTCGTGGCTTCAAAAGTTACTGTGGAGAGGGTGGAAAGAAGGAATAAGGTGATCAGGGACTGGGAAGGGATCTGACAACCAGACATCACAGATGCTATTTTCTTAGCTGGCCTGGAACAAGACACTTACAGCATTTAGAAAGATGGTGCAAGACTAGATTTTTTTCTATTTGTGTACTGACACATTGGCTTCACTAAATTCTGGACGAAGCTAGTCTGTCGCACCAAGGTAGTTCTTTGTTGCAGCCATTGCAACCTTCACCAAAAGCCTAAAACATGCAGGCAAACTTCAAAAGCTATTAACTGCAAAGATACGGGCAGTTTTGCCTGGCTTGCAGAGGCAAGCAGGGTACACAAACTAACAGGGCAAGAGTGAGAATTTTAGGTGCAAAGAAAAAGGAAAGTCAGCAGAAATAGGCAAACTTGGGAAGAGAGACTGGAAGGTCAGCTAAGAGAGCCGTTTCTGCAGGTAAAGTCTTGGCCAGGGAGAATAAACAAAAGTTCACTTCCAGTCTTCAGATTCTCTTCCCGGACCGAACACAGCAGCTCTTTTCACCGTGATGTAGCAATTCCCGTGCCCGAGGGCACACTCAAGCCCCTTCCCATTAAATACGAGCCTTTCACTTCAGTGATTCCCTAAATCCCCAGTAAAGGTAATTTTTTCTGTCACATTTCTCGTCTTTCCCCACCTTTCACGCTTTCAGTGGCAGGACACATGTTCTTTTTTAACAGAAATTCACAAAGCCTGTACATTAACACAGCTGAGAGCTAAAAGACTCTCAACTAAAAACTCAACTAGCTCAGCTAAAAGGGTTGAGTACTTTCTCGAAAGTAAATTTAGAAATTTGTATAAATTATGATCCAAATATATGTTAGAAGACTAATATGAAGGGTATTCTATATAACTAAAATCTAGGTATTTAAGTTTCCCAAACATTCACACTTACATTTTGAATAACATTTCTATTTCTGCTACAGAAATAATCTTTCTAGAGGCATATACCACGAATATATATATAATATATATAAAACCTCCTCTGGAAGCAAAGTTCTAGAACCAATTTTTATAAGTTCATTGAGTAACACTTAAGCACAGGACAGTGGAACACAAGTAAACTAATTTAAAGAATGCAGTCCACTTTCATTTATAATTACTAGTGTTAGCATTTCTTGATGTTAATTTAGTATTCATTCTTACAAAGACAGCATCCAATGGGAAGCCACACATATAAGTTGTTAAATGCATTGATGTATTTTAAGTAAGTGCTTATATATTTATAGACGTAACTCTCTAGAAACTGGCATTTCCTCTTACTGTCTTAAGCTGCTTCCCAGTGTAAGTGGGAGGACTCACTCATTATGTGCATGGCCCAGGATCTATTAAAGTAGAAGAACCAAGCCAGCCCCAGTGAAGACAAGTTCTCAAATACCAATTTTGGTAGCATGGGAACACAGCACTCTCCTTGGTGACAGAGAGGGCAACTGCACCCTGCAGGGAAGCAACTATCTTGAATCTAAGATTTTAGGTTGATGCGTGCCAGTATCTTTAGAAGCAGCATTGACAGACAGTAGCTGGAGGGGTGAGCAGCTGGTGACTGTTCTTCACAAAATAGGTAAGACAATAGCGCAAAAAGACATCAAACCAGGGAATAAGAGCATCTAAAGCTTAATCGACTATGCCGTGAATCTCAATGCATGTTTATTATTCCGTGAGTCAAAAGAAGCGCTCAGAAAAGCTACAGAAGAACATTTCTTGCAGTATTTTCTCACCCAACACAGCAAACAATACACAATAGGGATACTATAAACGAAACAACTTTGCACAGAAATTCCATCAACTCAGCCATGTGCCTATTTTAATGTTTCTGTAACAAATTCACACAAGAAGTTTGACTGAGTGAAACCTCTGAAGAATAAAGGGGAAAAAAGTTCAGCAAGAGACAATGCCATAGACAATAAAGTGCCAGCAGTACAGCTTTTTAATTGGCATGATGCAATTTTTCTTTCCAAACTAATTCATCAAATCACAATAAAGGATCACTGAATTTGCAAGATACGAGCTACTCTTTCCATTTTAGGTTTTCCACAGTATTTTCAGAAATACCAGCTTCAGCTTTTACAACATCACTAAGATAAAGCTCTCCATTCCACTGAAGAACTAATCTTTTTCCCTCAAAGCATGATGTCGCAGCCTTCTTCATATAAGTAAGGTATGCAAGTTGGACAGTTAAGCAGCAAGGACAGACTAGGACAATGCTAAGGATGGAACTTGTCTGGACTAATTTCTGTACTTTGCAAGACTGAAGTCTTCTGAACTAAAAAATGTATGGATATCCCTAAAGCAAAGCTAATTCACATGTACGCACCTAAAACCTACCAAGCAATACATAACCGAGACCTACGTGGACATGAGGACAAACCACCTCATACATTACACAACACCTCACAAGCAGTCCCCCTACCCTACCTGCATTATTTCAGTAGCACTATCTTACTTTAGTACAGGTTCTTAATGTTCTCATGAACTCTGAAGTCACCATCCAGAGCACAAAGAACTGATTGCTCAGGTGGCAAGTGAAGTTGAAGGGAAATATTTTACGCTGCAGACTAAGTGCTTAATGGTAGTATACTTGAACACATCCGCTCCCATTGATTCTCTCCCTAAAACCCAAAAAGCTACAAAGGAGCCAAGTTCTAGTTCTACCCAACTTCCCTGAGCATAAGGGAAAGTAACAGAGAGGACAATTTCACACCACCCGCCTACAGGCACTTAGCTTAGCTGAAGCTCCTTCACCTCCCTTTCAATCAACACACAGAAACAAGCTCCTTGAAAGGATAATTCAGATCAAATAATGCTAAGGCACTTGAAAGCGTGATTTACATCAGGGATCTATCTCTGCCTCCTCCACGGAAGAGAGGGACTAGCGGATTAGCCAGCTAAAATAGACACCTAAAGGTAGACGGTGAAAATACCACCCTAACCTCCAGATCAAACCTCACGGGGCTCTGTTTGAGATGTGTTGTTTGCTAGGATGTGAAAAGCAAGCAGCTGTTGCATTCTTTTTGCCCCTTCCAATTAAGGTGGGGAAAAAAAAAGCCAGGGTATGTTTTAAATTTGTGGACAGTCAACAACTATGACAACTATTTTACTTCAAAGAAAGTCTACTACTAACAACACTTAATATGTTAGTTTACTAGTGAGCATGAGAATACCCAGCTTTTAAAAAGTTTAGTTTATGACAGAGCTTGAATTACCAGAATAACACATTGCACTGGGTAGAAATGAAGTATCATCAGATTGAACTTGTCAGCAAGTACGATGTTCCCTATGTTCTGCAAGGCACTTTACATTCAGCAGGGATGCAAGAGCAACCTCTGCGTGTCTTCTAAACACAGAATGAGTTCAAACAATTCAAAAAAAGAGGCAAAGTTAAACATCTGTAAGTTGCCCAACTCTTCCCAATATTATAAATACATTAGATCTGTGAATTAGAAGCAGTATTAAGGCACCAACTTATTTTCAAGTGTTTAGCTAGAGCTTTAACTTTTACTACGAACTCAGAAGATTAACCACAACCTGTTCTTAATTAGGTCTTATAAAGACTGAAAAATTAACTCTCATTTTTAAAAACATAAGAGACAGTTATGCACATTTATTGTAAATGTTTTAATATATTCCAAGTTTAAGCCATTGTAATAAGTGATCAACACACTAAAATTCATATCAAAAAGATACGCTTAGCCATCACTATAAATATACTAGCAATTTTAATTAATTCACAGTAGCAGATTCACGGGTTTGCTTTTCACAGTAAGTCAAAACATACAGGAAAAATATCTCAGAAGTTCACCTAAAAAATTGTTAGCACCAAGCAGTACAATTAGCCAACTATACTGTAAAAAGACTATCTTATCAATATAAGGAAAGTAGTAATTACATATTATTCGCTTTTCTTAGATAAATATTCAGGATTTTTTACCATTCAAACAATAGCACTTAATATCACACATACAAGTTTTGCATATTCAGAACACAGAAAATACAAGTCAGTCATTGATCTCTGTCTTCACAAAATAGAAAATCCACCTTTCAAGGGTGCCATGTGAATAATAAGGACTCAGAATGAGGAAACATGCAGACACTTGCTCTTCAGCCCAAATTCAGGTGCCCTCCAAATAGTGTGAAACTAATGGTTTTTCATCCAGCTCTGTGAAAGAAGCAGCATCCTACTGACGGGGTCGAACCCCACTACTCATCTCAGTGACCAAGGCTAGACTCCTTCTGCAGAAGTAGGAGGAGGAGGAATTGTTGCCACCTCAGCAGCATGCAATCCCGGGAAAACAAAGGGGATTCCCATTGTCATTGTCTTCATCTGCAGCTGATCATCACCAGCACTAGCAAGGCAGTAGCTTGCGCAGTTATCTCCACAGCGGGCAATGTCACAACCCGACCAACAGCACAAACTACTACCTCAGCCAGGGCCCTGGTGCACCCGACCCCTTCTGAAGAGGGGAAACAAGCAGACAGACAACACAGCAACGATAAATGAAATTAGAGGGAAAAACAGCAGAAAGATAAAAGGGCTCTGGGGTCTTTTGATGATCCTCTTGTCTCCTTTATCTGCTGCAGACATCAACCAGACTCCTCTCGCCTGACTGTGAAAAGCAAAGGGAAACCCCGCCCAGCTCCCTCCCCAGCTTTGCCCTTTTCCTTGCATGACCTGAAACCGACGGGAAGAGCTTCATTTATCAGATACATTACA
>NW_009188227.1:0-18947 GCF_000690835.1 Fulmarus glacialis | reverse complement strand
CCTGAGGGGACGCCGGAGCCGCCCCGCCGGCTCCCCTCACGCCGGCGGCCCTCCCTCAGGGGCACCGCCATTCCGCCCCTTTCCTCGGCTTGTCCTGAGGTGTCGCCGCCCCTGCCAGGTGCGACTTAGGCGCAGGGCGCGTAGGTTCAGGTGAGCGCTGGAGGAGCAGGTGGAAGGAGCTCGAAAACGAGCTCCTCTGCGGCGGGGCAGGGCGTAGACACGCGTCAGAGAGATGGGCATACTTCAGTGCCCCGCCGCTGCTGCCGGCGCACCGCGGGAAGAAACGTGGAGGCCGGGAAGAAAGACCTGCTTGTGAGAAGGTCTCATCACAAACAGGCAGAGGGTTCAGTTTGCAACTTAAAACTGTGAAGCTTGGAAAGACCTCCAGTTTCTTACCATGACATTAAACTGGATAGTTTCGTTACCCCATCCTCGTGCAATTTTGGAGCGCACAAAGCTCCATCGCAAGAAGTTTTCTGATGATGCATTGGGAGAAGAAGATGGTTTGCCATAGATTTTGCCTTCTACTCCCAACACCTCCACCTTTATGGGAAAAGATAAAGGGTTCTGCCTAGCAGCCTCTCTCCAGTATAAGACAATTTTTTTGTCCTTGATGCTCACTTCACCTTCTTGTTGCTAGTTTTGAAAACATTTACACACCGGGATGTTTCCACGTTGCTAGTCTCCTCTGCCTCTGAAATGCCTGTTGTTTTGTTACTACATTAGGCAAAGTATCGTGTCTGGAGCGGGTTGGGACAAGAAAGGAGACTATCTTCAGATTTTGTGTGTACAGATGTATGCTGTCCGTATCTCCACTTGTCTGATTGGGTCCTAGATGTCAGCTTTGCATTAAGTGAAAATCTCCACTGAGCTGTCTGAAACAATGTCCAGGTACCTTCATTAAGCCATGACAGGCAAGAAAAGAGTAGTTCAGATTTTCATCCCTGACTGATTTATTTGTATTTTGGTGAAAGGTTTAATAAACCATCCTGTCATCCCGTAGACCAACACTGAAGTCCTTCTAAAATTTCTTACCATCTTCTAGTTACTACTAATCTTATATCTCCCTTTCATGTTGTTAATGTGAACTTATTTATGATCAGAAGCAAGAAGGATTTGACCAGTTCAAAGAGAAACAGTAAAAATAACTTAGAGACTAAAGAAAGCATGATACGTCTTTTTATGGTTGGAGAGTGAGCAGTCAGATACAAAAGCTTTGAAATATTTCTAATCACTCCTATAAATATGATTTAGAAAACATACCTAAGATACTATAGAGCTTTATGGAATCCCAAATATACAAGAGGATGGGGAAGAGGGAAGCAGTGTGAAACACTTTCCCTTGAAGACGTGTGCCTGCTGAATACAATGAATGAGCCCAAGCCCATAAGGACAGGTCCCATCTTCCACAAACTCAGCCTCGCTTTGGTTTTTGTGAAGATCATAGAGCAAGGCCTCTTGGAGCACATTTCTAGGCACATTGAGGAGAAGACCATGATTATGGACAGCCAGTATGGATTTGCCAAGGGTCAGTGATGCCTGACCAACCTGTTTGCCTTCCATGACAAAATGGATAGATCTGTGTAGGAGGGGAGACCAGTGGAACCTTGACTTCAGCAAGGTTTATGACATGGTCTCCCACAATATTCTTGTATCCAAGCTGGAATATTATGGTCCAGCATGGGCAGACAAGTAGATGGGTAAAAAACTGGTTGGATAGTTGGGCTCAGCGAGTAGTCATTAATGGGTCATACTTGAACTCTGCCTGGAGGCCAGTAACAGGAGGAGTACTGCAGGGATCTCTACTGGGACCTGTCGCATTTGGCATCTTTATCAACAACATGGAGAAGATGACAGCACTATTGTCAGGTTTGCACATGACACCAAGGGGGAACAGTCATTACACTGCCATCCAGAGGGCCTGGACAAGCGGGAGAAATGAGCAGACAAGACAGCGCTGTGGAAAAGGTCCTGGGTGTCTCAGTTGACAAAGAGCTAATACAAGCCAGCTGTGCACCCTGGCATCAACCAGGGTAAACAGCATCCTGGGCTGTTCAGGAGCACAGCCAGTAGACTGAGAAGGGATTATCCCTGTCTCCTCAGCACCCATTAGAGTATGGCCCCCAATACAGGAAGCACATTGACAAACTGGAGCAAGTTCAGTGGAGGGCCACCAGGATGGTCGGGAGCTGGGGCACTTACCCTGGGAGGAGAGGTTGAGTGAGCAGGACATACTCAGCCTGAAGAAGAGACAGCTTGAGGGGGACCTCATAGCAGCCCCCTAGTACCGACACAGAGGTTTTCAAGAAGATGGAGCAAGGCTCTTTACACTGGTGCTTGTTGGGAGGACAAGAAACAAAGGGCAGAACTTCAAACAAGGCATTCAGGCTGGATATGAGGAGAAACCCTAAAGGGAGCCAAGCAGCAGAGCAGGTTACGTGGAGAAATTATGCCATCTCCATCCTTAGAAGTTTTGAAGACATGACTGGATAAGCCATGACCAACCTGGTCTGACCTCATGGGTGACCCAGCTTAGAGCAGGATAATTAGACTAGGTGACCTCCTGAGGTCCCTTCCAACCTGAATTACCGCATGATCCTATGATTCAAAATGTTACACTCAGCCACTTAAATGAGAATGGACCTCAACACACACACAAGTACTATCTCTTTCAGAGATCTGGCTATGTTGTCAGTTGGTATGAGCTGACATAGTTCCTTGAGTTTTATCGCTGTATGCACCAGCTGAGAGTGCAGACGTTCACAGAGGACACCTGAATTCAGAGAGACTACAGGTACATTTAAATTCCTGTTAAATGTGGAGAAAGGGAAATGGAAACTAACAAAAGCAGTCTGTTTGCCATGCTGTCTGCTTGCCTCAACTGCCATGTAATCTATTTCAGTGCTTTCAAACAAGCTGAGTTTGACTGTATCATGATAGAAGTTGTAACTAGATTAGAAGTGCCAGTGGTTTTTTATATGGAGTTCAATGCTGTTTGCCAGATTTGTTCTTTGGGACATTCCTCCTTGTTTAAGAGAGGAAACCCTTCCCTGTGTGCTTAGCCCATGTTGTTGTATTCTCACCTAGCTATAGAGACCTCTTCTCTTGCTTTTTTTCAAGAACTTGTCTACAAAGCATCAATGCCTCACCTGTTCCATTGGTCTGTCCTGCCTTTCTTTTCCATACAGACTGTCCTCTTGAACTGTATGGATCTAATAGTCGTTCCCCTCTCAAGAGGCCCAAGAGTTGGAAAGCTGAAGCTCATGTGAATAAATCTTTCCTATGATCGGGGAAATATGCTGAACTGCCTTATAAGGGCATCAGAATTTGGCCCTGTTTCAAAAGCCCGAGGAAGTAATCAATACATCCTTCTTTTTTTTAGAAATGTGAAAATGCATTCAATTAACATGCAATTCAGACACATTACTGCATTATCTGCCAGTGCAGGGTAGTCAGGGTTTCCTTCCTAGAAGTCACCTGTGGACTGGTATTTTTAATTGTTAAGGTGTAAATAAACGTGAGATTTTGGCTATTTTTTAATATCTGACTCCTCAGATACATATTATATGCTGTAACACATAGGCATGTGTGACCTGTACTTGTTGTGCTTTAACTTCCCTTCTTATCTCTGAGCAACAAGACTAACCAGTCAAAACAACATAAACCATCTGATGATCGTCTTCAGCTGAGCCTCCCACCACCTCTGCTGCCAGCAGCTACGGAATATGGCAGTGGTTGAAGACTAGCCATCCTTTTCATTTCATGTGTGCAGCAGGGATGTGGTCCTAGACAGTGGAAATAGCTCACTAGAGGGATTTGGTATCAGTTCCTGACTCAGAGCTGGTCATCTTAACCGCAAGGTTTGTACTGCCTTCATGTCTGCAGTCAGGATACTCATCCAAAACCAGAAGAATTATAAGATAGCTGGAAGTAATTCCAGCTTTTGGAAGGAATTCCAGCTTTTTTTTTTTTTTGCCTTTTTTTTGTTGGTTTTTTTTTAGCTATCAAAGTGTTCTTTATAAGGAGGGCATATACTGATCTTCATAAAAAAGTGATAGTTAAAGTCTTTTTGAAGAAGAAACAGCATTTTGCGCGAGCCAAAGAGCATAGAGTTACATGCAACTAGTGTAACTGTAACTGTCTGCACTCTCACAATGGCAGGAACCTGTGCAGCTAAAAAGAATAAAAGAATAAAAGCAGATACCTGTTTTAGAAGTGTCAAACCAGAAAACCAGCCGGACTAAAGAAACAGTTTTAAGTGGCTGGATCATAGCAAAGCATGCAAAAGGGCTGCTACTGGTCAGGGTCACAGTTATAGTCACAGTCCTAGTGATGTGAAGCTGGAACATATTTATGTCAAGTCAGGCAAGTACCGTTTGTCTCTGACAGTTCTTGTGGGACAGAATTATCACCTGTTTTAAGCAGCAGTGTGTTCTTGGCTGGCAGCTTACTGTGGTAAAGCTGCGCTAGGTTGTCTGGGTCAGGCTACCTGAGGGGGGTCATCCTCCAGAAACTGGAGTCAATAGTCAACTTTATATTCAGATGTGCTTTGGAACTTGTTTCAGATAACCCAATGTCATCAACAGTCAAAGCACATTATGGGGAAAAAACACAGAATCATAGAATGGTTTGAGTTGGAAGGGACCTTTAAAGGTCATCTAGTCCAACCCCCCCTGCAATGAGCAGGGACACCTTCAACTAGATCAGGTTGCTCAGAGCCCCGTCCAGCCTGACCTTGAACATTTTGGTTAATGCTAAAAAATCCTATATGCTCATGCATAAATATCCTGGAGCATTTCCAGTTTAGAAGATTTTGTGGAATTCCAGCAAGCCTTCAATTCAGAACCAACATTCCCACATACTCTAGCATACGCTACAGATACCCATGAATAGGTGAAGAAGCAATTTTCTACCTTTATGCTTTAAACGTACAATCTAGAGCTGACAGAGATCAAAGGAATGCCTTTGTTAAATATTGCTCAGTGGCTCTTCCAGTCTTTCTCTCCCTCTCTCTGTATAAGTATTTATAAAATGATGAGATATTCATCATGTCTCAATGGACTGTTTCCAAAGATCTGCATAAATCTCCAAGCTGCAGTAAATATGAGAGGATTTTTGTTCATGCAGGAATTGTTGCTCTACATACTGGTAACTGAAAGATGGAACAAACAGGAACAAACTACCACTTCTTAGATATACTTTTTTTTTTTAATAAAGAAGTACCACACAGATGAAAACAGGCAAAATTCTAAAAGCATCCATCTTCTATGTTTTGACAAGATTAGTAAAAAGGGTCAGAATGTAATGCCTCTGAAAAGATAATTTACTTAGTTTTATACCCAGATAAGCATTTTGCCGTACTTGGTATGCTATAATCTCATTAAAATGAAGTAATACAACTCTAGGACAGGCAATACCTCATTTTTACAAGTTTCCTGGCTTGGTAGAGGTGTATTATGTAAATCGAGCAAGCTTTACACCTTGGATCTTCTGAACCTTTTGTAACCTTCTTGTACTCCCTATGTCTAGGGAGAGAACATACCGTGACAGACAGAAAGCCTTTGATACAACTGAGAAGTGCAAGTTCTGGTACATTACACCCAGTTTATGTACAGGATTAAGTGAGTTTTATGTGCTGTCAATATCACATCATATTTTTATCCTTTAAGTAATACAGTAAATCATACCAGTGATTTCTTGACACTCAGTATGATGAAATCCAGTTACTCAACTCTTTCATGAAGCAATTTATTTGTAAGCAAGCTGCAGAAAACTGACAATAAAGAATCAGGTCAGATCCAGGCACAGGGAGGATTTTATAAACGTATATAAATATGGGATTAGAGGGTGGAAAGCAGATGGAGCCACAGTCTTCTCAGTGGTGCCCAGTGAAAAGATGAGAGGCAGTGGGCACAAAGGGAAATGGAGAAAATTCCATTTACATCTAAGAAAAAGCTTTTTTTACTGTAAGCGTGGTCAAACACTGGAACAGGCTGTCCAGAGAGGTTGTGGACTCTCCATCCTTGGAGATACTCAAAACCCAACTGGATATAGCCCTGAGTCACCTGTTCTAGGTGACCCTGCTTTGAGCGGTGGGTGGGATAGATGACCCCACAGAGGCCTGCCAGCCTCTGTGGCTCTGTGGTCTGGTGAGGCAGGTTTGACAGTGAAGAGAGTCAAGACTGGCAGTCCTTCTTTTGACTGAGGCTCTTACTGAAGCAGTGGGACCAAATGTGGCAGCCTAAAATAGGTAGAAGGAGCTTCTTGAAAAATGGACTCTCCTGGCCTTCCAATTTCCTGGTTTCTTGGAGAGCTCCAAACACCTTCCTCCAGTCGCAGAACAGGGGTGAGAGCCACGAGCTTCCCAAATGCCAGATAAGCTTGCTAAATTTCTGTTTCTATATAAAGTTTTCTTTACATACTGGTGAGGTGTGAAATCCAATGGTATGCCATCTCACAGCTGAGTTGTGAGCAGAAGCCTTTCTGAGCTTAGCTGGATCTTCTATATTGTTGACTTCTATTTCTGAATTTCTTTCCCTGCCACTGGGCATTGAGAGGCATGACATGAAGTGTATGTGGAGGTAGAAAAGGAGAATGTAAAATAAACTGTGGCTTCTAAGAATGAAGAATTTAAAACACAGGCAGGGCTTTGAATGTGTCCTACAGTTGGCAGCCAGTAGGAAGGAAGGGCTATGGGGGGTTTGGTTTGGTTGGTTTAAACAAGCACATCAGCATTTGGAAATTGAGGGATAATCTGGTAGAAATGGCTTATGAAGTATCAGCTTCCTAGGCAAGAGAGGTTTCAGATTTGTAGCTTTTTCACCTCTCCATAATTTAAGTTAGTAATGTCTGAACCAAAAACAAATCCTGATGTTCATTTAAATGGGATACCATTTTTTCTGCAAAAATCTCACAACTGAAGAGACAAGGAAAATATTAGATCATGTTTGTGCACTCTATGGCCTGCAATGGAAAGCAAAAGAGAAATGCAACTTCTCATACCTACACTACAAAAAAGTATTAGTAAGTAGCTAGCATTTAATTCGTTTTCTTTTTGCTTCATAGCAGCTCTACAGCTTACTTCCTGAAAAAAATGTCTTTAAAACAATTGTTCTGATCACACGAGGAATAAATTAAGTGCAGACTTGTTGGTTAAAAGCACCAACAACCACCCCTGAGTAAGAGAAGCAAAAGCTCAGATATAGAAAGCCACCACAAAGTTCTGGCTCAGTTTCAAGTTATGCAGTAAGATAGCTGGTATGTCTTTCAATATTTGATTTGATTCTTTATATAGCCAGATTAAAAGATTATACCTTTTCAGATGAAGGTTATAATAAAGAACACATTAGACTACACAAGCTTAAAAAAAAAAAAGTGGGAAATTAAAATGTCTATCCTCTTGAACTCCAGAAAATAAATTAGATGTTAATATTTATATATGAATTATACCACTCCACACATGGGTAAAGAGCCTTAGATCAGAAGAAAGTGCTTCAGTTTAAATACATCCATCTCCTGTGGGGAAAAACCCTACAGACATAACATCAATTAATACAGCTTTATTTTTACAAAATCATTATAGTCATTACTAGTAAGTGTTTAACAAAAAGGTAGAGACACTTATCACAGGCAGACATAACTGCAGAACTCATACCATATTTTAGCATTTACACTTCTTGCTATCCCAGGAGCTTCCCTGGTTCTGCTAACAAAACTGAGGCTTGTAAATAACAAGCCATACCAGAGCTGAAAGGAGAAAAAAACCTGTGTAACAACACAGCAAGGTCAAGAGGCCGAAGCTTTATGTCCAGTCAGCTAGCAAATATGATGATATGACAGGCAATGCATTTGTGCTCCAAATACACTGATTTTTAACATTTTAACAGCTTATTTCCAGCTCTTACATTTTCGCACAAATAACTTCCTGACAAAGAACGTAAGGGATTTGCTCAGAGTTAAGGAATCACTTCTCTGCGGTGAAAAAAAACCCCAAAACAAAACCAAAAACCAACTAGGGTTTAATTTATTTATTGTAAAGGATTGTTAGTTTAATTTATTTAATCACGTTTTGTCTCTGGACCTATGGAACACGTAGGTAATTCTTATGAATGGAGTAGCTAACTCAGTGCACTCTGAACTGCAAAATACACAGAAACACCCACGTATGGAATAACAGATTGCTGTTTAAATTTAGTAAGAGTTGTGCACACTGAAAAAAAATTTTCCATGTATCGGAAGTCTGAAGTTGTTAAAACCAGCTTCTGTTTCTACACTTTAATCATGTAACAGAAACCTGGTATATAAAACACCATTTAATAAAGCCTTATTTCTCTTCACATCTGATTGAACCTGTCGGCCCATAGGACGCATCCACTCCTTCACCAGCAAGAATAAGGAAACATCACCTGCACTCCCATGCCCTTCATCCTAGACTCCAGAGCGATGTGGTCACGCGTGAGGCACTCCTTTGGCAGTGTCACTGGTGCCCACATGGATGACAGGGGGTGATGATCCAAGGACTGGACAAAAGCATCCCAGATTTAAGGCCGTGACAAGCAGCAAACCTCCTGAGACAGTAAGTCTGGTCAGCAAAAGTTTAGTCTCCAGCCACCATCACTCACTTTGTCCTCATGAGGGGACATGCATTTCAGGCTCCGATGCCTTTCCTGACCAAGCTTGTTCCTGCTCAGTTGTTCTCAGGATGTTGCACCTGAGTGCCCTCAGTTCACATCTGCATGAGCAGAAGGAGCCTGCTGCCAGGAGTCACAAGCTCCCAACCTTCCCACCTTGGGAGTCCCAACCTATTACGAAGTCAAGCAAAGCCTCTAGCTGTCCCACCTCTTACACAGCTGTCACAGGTGAATTATTAAGAGAAGTCATCATTGTTGAGTTAACTAAAAGGGTTTTACTGATGATGAACAATGATCAAATGATAATTAATCAATAACTGAATGATAATTAAATAATAATCAAATGGCAATTAAGCAATAATTGGTAATTAAACAGTGGTTTGATGATGATTTGACAGTGATTTAAATGGTAATTTAAACATTTAAATGGTGATTAGAGAGCCGTCAAACACTTTACTACTTATTACACTTCCAATAATTAAGCTATAGCTGGATATATAAATGTCACTAGCATACAATATACTTTTAGGCCTAATATAAAATGTCACTTACCTTGTCATAGATACCAGATGCTGGGTAAGGGGTCTCTCAACCTCGAGGAGTAACCACAAGAGGCGTCCCTGCTCCAGGGGAGATCACCGCCGTGCAGCCCGCTGCTGTACAGGAAAGCAAAATGGGCTCGGGGGGGCTACAGATATCTATAGCGTGAAGTGATTGACTCGTAGTCATCCCCCCTTTTAGTCTATGTGCAGGTGTGCAGCCATAGCAGTTTTAGCTTTGTCTAGTCCCAGCTCAGGCTGGTACTGTTAGTTCCTGATAAGATGTGGTCTGGGTCGTGGTTCCTGAGAATATAATGGCCTAGCACAATTCTCAAGGTTTGCACAGCAGCCTGATTTCAGTCAGGCCCGCTTGTTGGTGATGCCTGAAACAAAATGCTGTTCACTCAGCCAGAGTGGGTGCACCCATCACAGCAGCATAGGGCTCCAGCTCTTACCTCTGCACAAGCATCTCCTTGGAAGGATGCTGTTGCTCTCCTACCCATCCTCCCTGATGCTACATGCTGTGCTGGCCTTCTCCCATAGCTTCTGCACCAGCCAGACCTCAACCTCCCATGGGTGAGGCCAGTGTCACTCCAGCCCCAGCCCAGGGGAGAAGCACCAGCCACCCCTATAACCCCACACCCAGAGGGGCCCCCTGTTCTCCTGGAGCAACGTTTGGGCTGGTGCTAAGGGGTGTGCTATCATGCTGGCTCCAGCTGTCCTGCACAGTCTGCAGCAGTATTTCTGTGCCCCTGTGGTGTCCCCTACTATGCTGCTGCTGTGCTAAAGGTCAGCCCCCCCTCGCCAGCCTGATCACTGCTCTCCTCTGGTCCAGCTGAACAGGAGCACTTCTTTAATGATCATATTCCAAAGCACTCATGCTACACTCTATTCTTCACTAAACAAGAAGACAGTAACTGTCTTCTTTTTTTTTTTTTTTAATTCAAATAAAGCAGCATATTGCATCTTCCTGGAAGTCTCCTCTACTCCCAGATGCCCACTCAGAACACTGGAATATAAAGTCAATTGTGCTTGCTTCTGAAAGCTTAAGGGGTTCAATTTACCAACAAATACTTGAATGCATCATCACAAGTGTTCATTAACAAGAGTTTCAAAGATCAAAGACACATCAAATAGTTACTGAGGTTTGGCAATTTAATCCTAAATTAGTTTCATATGGAAAAAAGCAGCCTTCAACACTTCCTTCCAGTGTGTTAGCATTATGTTCAGGTTGAAAAGGCAGACTTCAGGGTGGGATTTTAGGATGGCTTGCCATTTGCCTGGGGGTGTAGCCAGAGGAAAGAAAATGTGAAATAACAGGGTGTAGTGTTAAAGCAGAGCAGGTGCACAGCAGATACTCCTCCATTAACTTTCATGTGAATGCTTAGTCCAGGACTAGGGTTCTGTAGCCTAGGTAAGTTTTCTTTGCAAATGGACTAAGCTAAGTACTGCCAGTGTAATTTTTAGAGTGGAACAAGATCATCTAGATGGGACTCTAGCATGGAATAGCCCCTTTGAGTCATTACCCTCCAAATAACACATTTACAAAATCTCCTAAAAGGCAAAATTACAACAAGAGCTGCATCAGGCCAATACTAAATGCTTTTAGGAGGTGGACATTTAAAAAGAGGCTTAGCCTTGGTATATGTTGAAAGCACCACAGAATTAAATCTAGCTGTTCAGGAGCTGCTTGTATAGGGAACATGACCGAAGTATCTCATCAGTGTTTAGTAAACAGATTTTCAGTGGTTGTGGTCAGTTAAGATACTGCATTAAAAAAACAAGGTGAATGGGATTTCACTGTTGGAAATGAAGCATTGAGAGCCTAGTAGCATTCGAACTGACATTTCATAGTAAGTCCCATCGGGTAGATTGCTCTTGGCACAACCACAGCTTTTGATTAAGGTCTGTGGTGAATGAGGCAGTCTTGTTCACTAAAACAGAGATCAACAATGGAGGTACTATTTGCACACAGAGCAGTACTAGAGGATTACCCACTCTCGTGGCATCTAAATGTTGTGCCAAGAAACAAGATAAAGAGAAACACCAATCTCTGTCTTCTTCACTATGTTATCTCAGCTGCTATGTTCAGTGGGTGTCCTGTTGGTTAGTGCAACCACTGAAGAAGATCTTAATGAAAGCTTCATTGTACGGAAAAATTTGGACTACTTGCAAAGGGGCAAAAAAGACAACTTTTTAAACAGAAATAGTATTGCAGTGCCTGGTGTGAGATGTAATTTAGCTCCGTGCTCTCACTCTCGCTAGGGGTCAGGGTATATCCTTCATGATGCTTTATTCTCTGCCCTCGGAGGCAGGAAAATATGTCAGAGAAACATCCATCCTGACTGTGCCATACCATAAGTGAAGTGGTCTGGTCAGGAAGTCTTGGAAGAAACTAAGTGGAAGATTCTTGAATTGTGACTGCTGTTTTTATTCAGAATGTTAACTTTCTGCAGGAAAATTCAGAAATCAAAAAGCAAAGTACTAGTACAAACATTTTGGGAAAAAATAGGCAATATCCAGCTTTTCATTGAAAAGTAGTTAAGAACAGTTAATCAGTCATATTCAGACATAAAGTGAAATGTTTTGGACAAGCATAGCCTACCAGTAGGGTGCAGCAGAGGAATTTCTACTGCTTTTTCTCTGCATCTTTAATGCTCTTTGAGCAAAACAAGCATGTATAGGCAGTATAATATATAGACCTCTTTTCAAGGAGCACATTCTCTATTGCCTTCTATAATGTGCCATCTGTTCTTTACAGCTATAATTATGTGTTTGCTTTTGATACAGGCATCAAATAGTTAATTTCAAAGTAACAAAAGAATGTTCCCATTTTCACATTTTGGAGAAATGAACAGGTGAGAAAGAAAGCTGGAAAATGATGAGTTTCAGGTTGGAAACAAGTTATTATATCACCCCCCATATTTTAGAGACATTAGTGAGATTTATTTCCAGATGTTTCCTTGTCATCCTCCTCTTCCATCTCCACATAAATAGGAAGCAGAAAAGAATAGTGAGCCTCAGCTCTCAGCTTTTGCACTGAACCTGCCTCTTTTCTTCTCAGTTCTGGAAGAAAAAGTTTGGCACGACCTTCTACTATGACTGAATGAGTTCTCTGAGGGTAAAAATGGTATTTTGCAAATAAGGCCTAAAAAAGCACTGAAATTAAAGTCAGCAGGTGGATTAAATATGCACATAAATGAATAACACCTAAGGCAAATGAAATACTCCCTGCTGCTGTTCTTGTATCTTTCATTAGCAATGTAGTAGCTTTTATTTGTTCCTAGAGCAAGACTTTAACTGCTCCATTTAAGTACAATTCTTATCGACGGGGATTCCAGAGGACATAAGTTAATGCAGAGCCTTTGCTAAAGTAGTAAGACATGTCCAGGTGTTTTTTCCCCTCAGAAATTAGCAACTGGGGATACAGGAAGAAGAACACTGTGCTTCCTACTTAGCGAAGTCTTGTGCTGTTTCACGACTGCTAGTGTGCGGAGGCAGTGGGAACGATAGCTCTTTGCCTGATTTAGAGCCCAGGCGCTGTTCTCCTCCCAGAGGCTTACACTAAGTTTTGTGCATTATTTTGCGCATTCAGTCCCTCACTGCAGGGCTAAAGTGTTGTCTGAGCAGTCTATAGAAGTGAAAAGTGACAGTATGCCTTGGTTGGTGTAAGTCACAACTGCTCCACTAAAAGCTGAGCAGCTACAGCAGTGTGGATCTGACTTTGAGTTTTTAGCCAGCGTAAAAATAGTTCAGTAATTACTCTTGAGCCTTTTCCATCATTTATGGTTAGTATATGAACGCTTGCAGAATCTATCCAGAAGTTAACCCATATTTTTATGATAATAATATTATTTACTTATGCATGATTTCCTACTCATTTTACTAACAGTGCCTGTCTTTGATTTCAACACATTTTCTTTTTGGCCCAGTTTCCTCTTTTTCTAACCTGCTTTTATTCTCAAAGCATTCCTTGTGACTTGTTCTCACACTCCTCAGTTGGATTATTATTACACGATGTTTATTTTTCTAAACAATCTTACTGCAATTGACTTCAAAATTATCTTAATTTGACTGCAAATGACCACAACTGTTCTGAAATCACCCTTGTGTTTTACATAATACCTTCATACTTTATGTCAAATGGCTTTTATGTAATTTCTACCAGTGACAGCTGTAAAACTTCCATCCCAGTTGATTCAGAACACTGCAGCAGTAATATTTCATGCATCCAACAAATTCAGATTTTATATTAACGCTTCTCTGCAAAGCAGAAATTATTCTGAAATTTGAGGTGTGGCCATCACCTCTGTTCGTAAAAATTATCTCAGTTACACTCAAGTCAGCATACCAATGACAATTCGCTCCACATCTTAACTCATAAAATGCTTCATGGCACTCTGAAGGGCAGAGTCAGCAATTGTTTTCCTCTATCTGGAGCTGCAGAAAGACACAGTTAATGAAACATCTAGGCCTTCACCAACCTGGGTTAATATAGCATTTAAGACTGCAGACCGCACTGATTTCAGCTGCATTGCTAACAGTAGGTCACAAAGGTTCCCTCTTCTCCCTAACTTTGGGAGTAACTGATGCTTGAAAACCACTGTTTCTTAAGAGGAAAAGGCACAGGATTTTTGAAGTTTGTATGCTTTTATTCACTTGTGAAAACAGCACATCACGTTGGCTAAATCCGCACAATTATGCAGCTCTTTTAAGCTGTTCTTAAATACCAGTTAGTCCAACCCAGAATTTGCTTGTACATACACATCATTATCAAGTCCAGAATTTTGAACGTGAAGTTGTTCCCACATTGCAGCAAAAAAGTAAATTAAAGCAAAGACAGTGTTATTGTTTCTCCTTCCTATTCTTGTAAGAAATCTCCCTGCTACTTAAGTGGAGTAACTCCTGAATTGTGAGCTACAAAAAAGAAATTCACCATCAACTTACTTCTTAGAAGTGAGAGAACTCACTGGAGTAGGCCCCACGGGAAGTGGGTAAACTAAGTTCTGGATGTCAGGGCAACTACAGATAATTACCGGCCAGTACAGGAAATGGAAGGATAGTGCTGTAGTGAATGCTCAAGGCTGTACGTTTACCGGTCACCAAATGCATGACAGCAAGCATGTAGTAGGAAAGAAATGCCTTTCAGCTAAGGGTTAGTGACTGTACGCAAGCTCCTTAGGCTGGTACAGCTGCAAAGTGAAAACAGGTAGCTTAGACGGGCCACATGATATATAGTATAGCAGCCTGGGCTCCAGAGTTTGTTTCTTCTACCAGCTTTCTGCATTAGTTTATTCACCCCTTCATCCCCTTTCAGCTGTATCAGATGAATAGCATATTCTGTCAGAGTCCTGAGCTCAGTAGGGAGTGTTAGAGCAACTGCGATACAAACAGCACAGATCCAGCCTAACTGTGTGTAAGGGTATTGTACATTGCATATACACCAACAGTTTAAAGAATATTTTGAGTATCGGTTGTTTTAGGGTTAGCATGCCAAAAAATATAGTCCAGGTTAAAGTCCTCTACACCATTCCAGCTATGCAGGGAAATACACTGGTGGCCAGCAGAGACTTCTGCATTTGCTGCAAGTTATGTCATTACTCTCAATAGGGACAGGAACTCCCACTTCTGTGGTGCACACAGTTTTTCTTTCTGATGCTCAGCACAGCGACTGTAAGCTGATCAGAGATTATCCACTTCTGAAGAAATTCTGCAAAAGTGTTATGTAGTCTCGTTTTGAAGGCACAGCGCTGACAGTCAAATGACAGCAGTTTTACTTGTCTCATTCTCAATTTATGGTTTGATTTTGGGCACATAATCCCCCTCTCAGCTCCCTCTTCTTCAGTTCATGTAGCGGAGTCAAACAAATGCTTCAAGAGAACTGTATGGTTCCTTGACAGTACATCTGTGTGAATTTCGACTCGGGAGCAAAATCAGCACCTGAACTCCCAAGTCAATGCTCTTTTACTGGTAGTGAATGACACCAAGCCTCCGCTAAACCGCATTTAACCAGTAGATGGCAGACCTTAAACCTTTGTTTTGATACTGAAGCTGAACTATGAAGTTCAATATGCATTACTGCAATTACATGAATTGAAGACTCATTTACAGAAAGGCATTTAAGTAAATCAGTGCTAAGACCAGAAGCAAATTATAACATATTTATTAAAATACGCTAACCACAGAATTTCCTTTAGAGGATGCACAATCATCTCATTAAAGGTAGAGAAGCAGCAGGCCCTCACTTACTTAAATAACCAGAACCCACTTTGGTATTTCTAACCATTCTTCTGAGAGACGCTAGATTATCTTTTTTCAGACTTGTACTACTATTGCACAGTGACAATTCTAACAGCTTAAAACAGTTGGGTGTATATGACTGACAATCAAACCCGAGCATGAACTCCTTTGTGAGCTGCCAAACAAATTTATTTTCCTGTACTCAGGAGAAGCTGTAGGCCATAATCTGCAAGCTACCGCCCCACCAGTTCCCAAACTCGTTCGCAGATGGCTTCCTGGACTGAAACACTTTTATTGAATGCTGAATTCATCTGAAAATATTAATTCATATCATGCTCTGCAGAACATAGTGTGTTATATGATGTACCCTTAGGTGCTGCTTGTGGGGACAGAGCACTCCAGAGCAAACCTCATCAGGTGATTTCATTATACTGCAGATAGCCAGGAAAAGCAGGAGGACACATGCAGATTGTGCTACTGAGGGTCACTTCTTTGGGATGACTATTTCAAAGGGCAAATAGCCCTCGGTCCTCTAGGCTGACAGCTCTAGTTTATTATCTCCCCCCTCATCCGAGTCCTACCCCAGTTTGAGACAGATTGCAGCAATCATGTGATTGCTGCAACCTCAGTGATCAGCTGAGACTTCATGGAGAATTACCACAACACAGAAGTCTAGTAACTGCTGTATGTTAAGGCTTTACTGGCTGTAATGAGCTGAAAGCTGCCCCTTGGGAATCCCAAGTATTTGTAACTTCTTGATAGGATCAGAATGAGTGAAATATGTTTAGAGGCGTGACAGTGAAGTCAGCTAGGGGTTGAACAGACATGATACACTCCCTGGACTTCTAGGACACTGCTTGGTGAATAACCTCAAAGAACACTCTAGAAGGAATCTGAGGTTAAACCAAGCCTCTTGTAAATTTCCCCAGTAAGACAGAAAGGACCAAGGACTGACACACAGTTCCTCATCTGCTGTGAAGTAATTTAATGGAAAACCCTAAAAAACAGGAAGTCACAAGCACTGGGACGCTCATGACTGCAACATGAAAGGCATTGTTACTCCCATTTGCATCCATCTTTGGTGGAAGAACTGAAAGTCATTTCCTTTAACCCTGATTCAGCACAATGCATGATTGCCCAAGAAAACTGTTGGACGTCCTTGCAATCTGATCTTAAAACCAAGAACTCATTTCAGTAAACATCTTCTTTACAAACAATGGATCTAATGTAGTACTCACCTCCTAGCAGTCTTGGGAGAGAGATGAACCCACAAACTTTAATAATCTCCTAAATAAGCCACTTTATTGTAACCTCAGCCCTGCTGAGCCTCAAATAATCACGCTGCAAGCGCCAGCCTGCGATAACCTTCAGACAGCATTACAATAAACCCTTGAATGAACAGCCCATATTCCAATCCGATCGTGGCCCCTGTGTCCTTACATATAACCAGCAGATGCTGCAGCAGTGCTGCCTTTCTTTCTGTGGTAATCTTCTTTCCCACCTCAGGAGGCCCAACCTCGAGGGCCTCCCCTCCACACAGAACAGAAAATACGAACCTCGCAGATGCTCACTGGGAGAAGAAGAGCTGATGAATGGATTTCCTATTTCTGTTGCTGACCTGCTATTTCACCAGTCTTCGCTCTTTGCCCAAGAGGTTTTAGGTCAATCAGATTTTGCAGCACTTACTTTGGGATCTAGGTATGAAGGATTTTATTCATGATACAAAACTCAGTGATGCACAAGGGCCTTGGAAGTCTGTTCTGTTAGAAACAACAACAACAACAAAATCACAATCCTTTTTTTTAAAAGGAAGTGACCCAAAGTGTTATTGCAGGACTTTATCTCACCAAGAGGAACATACTGAAATGCTTTTATTACTGTTAGCTAAACATATACAAAAATAAAAAATTCTATCAATTAATGAAACATCTAAAACTCTAAGAAAAGCACTAAGAGGTTTTAGAAATTCTCTGGCTTATCATATCACCAGAGTCATCTACTATTTCATGGTGTCCTGAAGAAAACATGGGCCTTCTCCTTCCACTGCCGAACTACAAACATGACTTCATCCTGAAAAACTCAGTCTTCTGAACCTCTCTGGCCAAAGGTTTGAAAAGAATATTAAGAATGAATGTCCAGTTTCATGTCCAAGTTAACCATCTGTTAAAGCAAATCATATATTCCAAAACCTCATTTAATTCTAAAAAAAAGAACTTATTGCATGTGAAATACTCCATGATATATTTATGCTGAACAGAAAACAGGCCAACCTGGAAAAGATTTTGAATGATAACTCAAAAGTACTGTATTTTGAGGATGACAGGACGTTTAGTGGTATTAAGTCAGAGAATAATAGGTTTAACTAGAGAGGGGCCCTAGAACTCTTAACTGTACCGGTAAAATCAGTAGCACGTGTGCCAAAGCCAGTATTTCAATATTTAATTTAAAAAAACCCTACACAACGTATCTTGTTTGCTAGACCCTGAGATCCTACAACTGATTTCCCCTGGTCTGCAAGTTCCAGCTAGACAGTGTGTAGGCAGGAGGATCTGCCAGCACAAGGCTGGTGTGCAGGAATCCAACCCGCAAACAACCAGAAGAGCCATCTTGGGCATTTTCTAGGTTTCATCCTTCTTTCCGAGCAAAGCAAAGCACTTCCATTTTCACTCTTTGCATCAGCTTGCTCATCCGAGACCTGCTCCTCTGCAGCAAAGCCAGCAAGTAGCACTGTTTGGTCTTAGCCTGAGCTTTCTTCAGGGAAAACCAAAAACATTACTGATCTTCTCTTCCTCCAACTCTGACTCTCGGTGGTTAGCAAGTCTCCTAGCCACTCTCCAGGTCTCCAAGAACTTCTCCAGACTTCTACACAACTCCTGTATATCTTTAACTTCCCTTTTCCTATTTATCTGATGATTTTCCTAGAATTAGATGCTTTTTAATTTACTTCATTCAGGCCCAAACCATATGCTGTTCTATTGTGGCCATGCTGGACACTGAAAGACACCCTGTAGCACTCAGCTGTGGGGGTGATGTTAATTAGGTCCTCTAGGACGCCCTGTACTCCGACATTGTTCTTCAATATTGGCGTCACGATATTGATCTTGACCAGTTTATAAGTAACAGGCTGTTTTTGACGACAGCCAGGCCAGTGAGCTCTCCCCAAGGCCCTGAGAGACAACCTCAGGTCCCTCTCCTGTCGCGCTGCCACGAGGAAGCAGTCAGGCGGTAACCTGAGCAAGACCCGTTCGACCATCACTTCCAGGTCCTGGCCTCAGTGACAGGTCTCTCGGACTCCCAACCCAGCCCCGAGCAAGCACACGGGCAGGGAGCAGCCCGAGCACTCACGGCACGGGTAAAGCACGCCGCTGCCCGCGCCCTGCTGCGTGTTTCGCTGCGTGCCTGTCTCTGCCATGGCTCGGTCCGTAGCAGAGGCCTGACCTGACCCGGCCTCGGCCGCGGTGCCACCACCCTGCCCACGCCCTGACCTCGGGGGCCACCCCAATACGCAGAGCACAGCTCCCTCGCCCCGTCCCACCCG
>NW_009188226.1:23795-62813 GCF_000690835.1 Fulmarus glacialis | reverse complement strand
GGCAGCGGGCGGGCAGGCGGGGGCCTAGGTCAGCCCGGTCCGGGGTGTGGGCTCATCCCTCCCAGACGAAAGCACGCTCTGCAGAAATTCCTAAAAAAAGCATCCCTGCTGCTGCCCTCCCCCTGAGTCCCAACACCGTGACACTAAAATGTTCAATTTCGTCTGGAATTATTCAGCATCAGAAAGGGTACATGGGAAAACGCGCATTGTATCAGCAACGACACAGACACGAGTTTGAGGCCTCTCTGCCTGGTGGTGTGCTCAAAACGCTGGTTTTTCCCCTACCTTTTCTTTGAACCGCGCCTTCCTGATGCTCCAGTGGCAATCCATACCGCAAGGCATCCTGAAAGGTGTGGAGATTTCAAGAGCTAACGTTAACCGCAGCGAATTTCTGTGTCCATCTTGCCAGGGTCAGAAAGCACCCACACGGAAGTGTGGCTTTTTCAGCAGTGCTTTGGACAAAAGAGCCCGGTTGAGGATCGGCTGTGCCATCCTCAGTCTCTCCGATGTCCTGCTGAGAGCTGCAGGTCTTTCTTTTCCTCATCATTTACCAGAAGCATCTGTAATTAAAAAAAAGAAAAAAAAAAGGTATTTTTCTCCATGGTGTCACGTTTATAGCTCCAGCCTTCCTCCCCATTTTGCATTCAGAGCGCAGGAGTGGTTCAGGCTGTGGTAATGAGGCCGGTTGGCCGTCCCTGGCCCAGCTGGGGTGAGTGGCAGAGCCTGGCCTAGCCGGCTGGCATGTTTCGGGGACATTATGAACTCAGGTGATTGCCAGACTCAGAGGTGAAGTTACAGAGGGGCCTCATCTGACTTCAGTCATGCAGCGTTTCATCAAAGGACTTTGCGCCCATCAAAATGATGGAGCATAGGCCAGCGTGTTGGCTCTGCAGGCTAATTAGTCTTTCAGACCTTCTGCTCCTCTGGAAGTCCCAGCCCGGCTGGGCAGGACGGGGCTTTGTGTTGCTCGCATCGAGTGGCCAGGTTCCACATCTGTGGTGCTGGTATTTCACTGGTCTGCGGGGCTCTCATTTGGCCTATAAACCGCAAACATCTGCTGGGGTTATGGTCGGCTTGTTGGCTGATTTCAGCAGGGGTGGTGACCTGCTGTACTAGTCGATCAGTTCTGGAAGAGCAAACTGGATGCAATGCGGAGGAGTTTGAGAGAGCAGGAAAAGCACTCAGCCAGTCAAAAATAAAAACCAGGTAAAAAAAAAAAGAGCTGTGGAAATGGTAAAATGCTGCAGCTTAATAGCCTAGGCAAAGCGCACGCTTGCACTCCCGTTGTCCTTGACGTTTCCCACACATTCTCTCCCTCGACAGCTAGATATTATTTTTTAATGCTTGTTGACAATTGAGCATGCTACTTTATCAACCCAATAAGACAAACAAAAATCTAGAGTCACTTGAGAAGTAGTAAATTATGAAAAGAAAATGTGCTTCACGCCTACACTAATAAAGTACTCTTAATTTGATTTAGTCAGGGAATAGTTTATTTTAAAGGGATATAATAGCAATCAATTTGCCATTATAGCCCTGATCACAGTGATGTCTTCTGCTGTTAATGCAGATGTCATGCGCATCTCAGAGAAATGTCACCATAGTTCGGCAGCCTGAGGAACGACGTATAAAAGACTAACTGTTCTCCATCACAGTGGTGTCAGCTGGAAGAATTTCACCGACCCTTCCCTCTAGTTACTTTGGATGGACACAGATGGAAATGAAGGCAGGACTGGACTGTCAAAGCTCCCAGGGTTTGTCCTCATTTCTTTAAAAATGAAGTCTCCACCGCTGCTCTGATTTGCCTCTCTCCTGTGTTAGGATAGATCAGGACTGATTCTGGAGGAATCGATGGATTTGCACTAGCTGACAGCAGATCTGGTCTTTCTTAAGTGAAACATGCATAGTTCTTTCCATGTAAATTCAGTTTAGATGCAGGAATTGGGGTGAAGAACTGTCAAAGCGACTTATCCCGCCAGTTATTCTATAGTCTCACTGAGCATTTATTTCCAGGGCAAGCAGGGCAGTACATGCCGAGAAGGAGCGATGGATCACAACTCAGTGTAAATAATATGTTGGGCCTGATCTGGACCCATTTCTGTTGGCAAAACAGACTCTTTGTTCAGGAACTTAGTCCAGTTGGGACTTCCAACAAATGCAAGTGTTTTATAGTGCAACCTTGTAAACTACTTAGGGATTTCGAAATTAAACAAATACAAGCAAAGATACTGTTGCTGCTCCTCAATGGCTAGTCATTTCCCATGAGCATGGATGGCCAAAGAAGGATCTCTTTTTTCGTGGTTACATACCCTGCCATTTTGGGGATGTCACTCACTGGACTGCATTATAAAAAACATTTAATGAATCTCTTCTTGGCTTTGCATTCCTGAAGAAAGCCAGAGCAGCCCAGATTGCAATTCACAGCAACCTAACTGCTTCTTGAGCCTATGCTCATCCTGCTGGGCAGTCTTCTCAGGTCTCCCCAAAATGCACACGAGTGCCCGATCCCCTTGGGAGCCCTTGAAAAGCCCGGCCAGGGTATCCGCCAGCATGTGTCACTCTCAGAAGAACTGGGGCTGGACAGGAGCAAGGTGAGGAGACTTCTGTAAAAAACAGTCTACAAACCCGCGAACTTAATGGAGAGTGAAAAACATGATTTTTTTTTAATCAACCATTGTAAGTCTTAGAGTGGGGATAAAATTTTCCATGAAATTCTATATGGTGGGAAGGTTATCGCTTTCTATCAAATTCTCCTGGATTTTCCTGTGAGAGCAAACATGTCTGACTGATAGTGTGTGGCTATCAGACACAAGGAAAATTATCTAATTTATAGCCAGTATTGAGAAAGCTACCAGCAGCAGAATAAAATATTTCTCCATATGGTACTGTAAAGCTTCCAAAAACTATAGTTAAAGCAAACAACAATGCTTGTAGAGAAATTCTCCTTTTGTGTACCAAGTACAGGGTTACAGCAACAAGGCTGGTAAAGACTCACAAGAAGGAATGATGTCTTTGATTGTCTTATATTAATTTATGGCTTTTATGTACAGGATTACAAGCATTAGATGCATCTTTGTGCTAACAGGGCTCATGTTTTGAAGTACAAGAAAACTCTACAGTTACATTCTGTGGAGGCTTCGGGACACAGTTTGCCAAATGGAAAAACATTTGGAGGT
The DNA here is from genome assembly GCF_000690835.1 of Fulmarus glacialis. Taxonomy (NCBI): domain Eukaryota; kingdom Metazoa; phylum Chordata; class Aves; order Procellariiformes; family Procellariidae; genus Fulmarus; species Fulmarus glacialis. The sequence goes on along the minus strand of NW_009188226.1, from coordinate 59,637 downwards.
TTGGAAAAATCTTGCACATAAATTACTAAAGGCACGAAGCGCCTGAAAGATGGATGAAATCAGAAGCCAAGGAAAAGCAGCGTGTGTGCCAAGGAACAAAAAAAAACATGTAATGATTTCTTTTAATGACTCTCCTGCAAAATGGAGAGCAAGCTTCCAGGGCATGTCATATTCTCATAAAAGCAGCTTGCTTGGGTGATGAGAAATACCCTGTAAGTGGTCAGACCGAGACCCAATTTTTCATCCTTTCTGCACGTAGCTCTCCATTGATTATGTTAAGTGCTACCCACTGGTTAAAAACACAGCAAGCTCATTGTCTCTGCCTGTGGCAAAGGGCAGCTACACACTTGCTAATTTCCTGATTTATGACACCCTATAGAAGGAATTGAAAGTGGGCACATGGCGGGGGGGACACACACTATTAAAACAGAGGGGGATCAGGAAGTTTGTGATAAAGAAAAGGCAGGCTCTCGTCTGACATGTAATCTGTCTTTTGGCTTGAAGTAAACCTGCTCCTTCAAGGCTATGCCATCAACAGGGCCTGGCTCAAGTTTCGCCACTAAATCTGAGTCAACAATCTCTAATCTGGACACCGAGCTCGGGATCCAGGCTCAAGTTGCAGTTGGAAGCAGACAACAGGGACACGGGAAGGTGGGGGCTGGGGGGGAGTGGGGAGAGGAGGAAAAAGACAATCTTTGTTTCTCATTTGATTGTCCGCACAAGGCTGAACTGAGGTCATGTGTCTTTTTTTTTTTTTTTTTGTCATCTCTGAGATAAAACTTTGCACCTCTTTGGCCTTGCAATTGCCTTCCTGACACTTATATTAAGTACAGAAGATATATGTCCGAGAATGGGGGACATAAGTTTGTGGAGCAGCTCAGATTTGGAGTTCTTTTCATCTTTCTGACATGTGATACTGTGACATAAGCTGCCTGCAGTGGGGTTGCTATGCAGATATACAGTTTCTGAAAAGTTACACCAGGAAAACTAAAACCTACCGATGGATTTAGCATTCCACAAAGAAGCGGGATAAAATGTGTAGCAGTTAGACTCAAAAGCTAAAAAAAGGTGAATTAAACTTTCATGAAAACAATCTCCCTAAAAAAAAGAGGATCAATAAGTATAAAAGTATCTCGTTGCATTCCTAGCCTTTGGGCCGCTGGCTTAATCCCGCTACTGTATATAATAAAGGAGACCCTGTGTGTTTTACAGCAGGGACAGAAAGAATGGGGAAATACTTGGGTACTGTTCCCCCTAATTTCACCGTCTTCCCACCGTCTCCCCCCCTCTTTGTTGCTGCCTCGCCATGATTTTATTTTGAAAAATAAAGACTAGAATAAAAAATATGTTGTCTGAGGCTTCCAGCCAAAAATGTGCCAGCACTTTCCCTTCCCACCCCACCCCCCCAAACTCCTTAGGCCAAAAGCCTTAACAAAAGCTGTTTTCTGTTTGGAAGATCTCCGGGTCCTTCGCTCTCTTTCCTAACCCCTAACACAGGAAATGATTTTATAATTCACGTTATTAAGGAATTCGACTCACGCTCCCCCCTCTTCCCACCCCGTTCCCTGGATGTCGACCGACAATAAGCCTGTGGGCTGGCACCCGTCCTCTCTGACCCATTTGTGTCAGCTCCTCTACCTGACCCTGCCCGTAAATCATCTCGCCGGACCTCTCTCGCGGGCGGGCGGCAGCCAGCTTTCCCCAGCATCCAGCTGCACTTCAGCGCCTGGGCGCCTGCTTAGGCTTATGCTTAAAAAGATACCTGCGAGCTAAATAGCGGGCTGCTCCCGAGTTGTGTCCCACCCCCCAACATTACGTTTCACGTATGCGGTAATGCCTGTCATGCCAAAGACCGCGCCAGCAACTGGGAGGCAATAAATCGGTCTCCCTTGATAAGAATTGAAAACCGCGTCTCCTGAGGCACTCCAGAAGGAGGAGGGCAGGTAATGCGAAGGCCCGGCATCGCACGGCAAATGTGGAGCAGGCCTGCTGGTGCCGTCCTGCCAGCCTGGCACGCTCCCGTGCTCTAAAGCCGACTGGGTGACGCCGCCAGCGCTGCGGCCCCCGGGACCCCTGCCGCCGCCCGCCCTCCTTTCCTTTGGAAATGGGCTCTGTCATGGGTCAGTGTTTACTGCACCAACTCTGAAGCCATTTTGGGAGCAGAAGCAGACGTCCTTCTTCCAGGAGGGAGCCTCAAGGGCTAACTCAAGGGCTGTGCTCCCTCTTCCCGGCCCTGCGGATGTCGGATTTGCGTCTCTTCCACGAGGAGTGAAGAGCACCTCTTCTGCCTTTCTTGGCATAGCTCGTGTCCCGGTGGGCAGGCCGGGAGAGATTATATCTCATCAATCCTGGCCTGGGACACGGGAAGAGATGAGAGCCTTTTTCAACACCTTGTTTTGTGTGGGCCTATGTGGGCTTGACTCTTTCAGCTGGAGAAGGGGAGTGAACCTGGGTCTCCCGGCCCCTGGGCAAGCCCCCTAACCACAACGCTTTTCTGGAAAAGAAGGCAGCATTACTTCTTCCTCAAGCCTTTTTAGTTTACTAAATCAGTGCAGCAAGGGCCTTCAAAGAAAAAGTAGCCTTGCTGAGGGGTGGGAATCGCAACACATCTCTGTCCTCAGCTATCTTACCGGCTAATAACCAAGCTTTCCTCCCCAGTTTGGGCAGCATCCCACCTGCAGCGTGGGCTGCCCGAATGCCAACGAGCCCCACGCAGGAGGCGCAGGCGAGGCTGCCCCTTCTCCCGTGACACCCAGCTGCCTGGGCATTCGATGTCGGGACGCACAACTTTTAGATGCTTGCATCATTTCTAAGGAAAGGTCCCGGTCAGTGCACCTGGCTGCCTCTCCGTGTCTTATATGTCCTTGGAAAACTATTTCAGCAGAGCAGCGGGTGAAGTGGCTGGGACACTCACCTGCTCCAGTAGACAGGCGATGCTTTGGACGCCAGGGAACATCTTTGAGAAAAGAGACCATCAGCGGTCTAAGTTACTCTTTTGTTTTTCCTTGTGGCTGGGTCAGTTCCCCGCAGCATCCCAGAAGTTCAAGTCCCAACAGGTCTTGACTGCCCAACGTGACAGGCTGAGGAGCACCCCTGCGTCAGAGACCCCGTCTCCCTCGAAGGTGCCGCAGTACCCTGCAGCCAGCATCCATTGCACCTCCAAGGGGCCGTGCTCCCACTGTCGCTGGAAGAAAACAGCCAGGAGCTGCTGTTCAGCTGTATTTTTCACAGCTCTGTGTGTTTTGTTGGCACGTCCTATGCTTTGTGGAAAATACTCCAGGGGGGCTCAAGGTAGCATTGCATTTCTTTGTCCAGTACCACATAAATGACAAGTAAAATGTGTTCAAGCCTATGTAAACCTGTTCTACCCATTTCACGACATTTAAGCAGTTACGTTCAATACGAAGCAGGTTCAACTCAATTCCCGACTCTCTCTCTCTCTGCTGCACGCATGCGTGTGGATACTGCCTGAGTACCACCTTCCCATACCCACAGATCCCAAACATCACGCCAGCTTTGGGTGGGAGTGGAAGGCAAAGCAACTTAAGGGGCTGTTTCTTATTCTGACTTACACCTCTGTAAATCCAGAGCGATTCCAGAGGAATCAACCTGTACCAGCATCAGCAAATTTTTTCTTAGTTTGAGCACAGAATGTTTGTCATAGTTATTAAATAATGCCTTTACATATTCCAGGCCTATTTTTAAACAAAGGCAATGAAGTTAGGGCATCCAGTTCTATATATGGACACTCCAAATGGCACTGAAATGCCTCATGCATGTGTTTGGCTGAGTGTTGATTTGGGTGTCCAAATATGGACCTCAGAATGGGATATCTCGCTTGGATAAGCATCCTTGCAAATTTGGCGCGCAGCACTTATTTGAACAAAGCAAATTTATTTCTATCATTTAGCACGGAAAAAGCACAAAGTGTTTTCATTTTGAGGGACCTTCTTATTCACGGAACTGGGCCACTCAAATACTGCCGTGTGTAGTAGTTCTGAAAAAAATAAAGCCCTCGAAATCATCTAAGACAACACAGGAGGCAATTAATGCAGAGTGTTTGCAGCACGCAGACCCCCTCCTATCACAAGGGCAAAATTCTCGCTGACAGCAAGAATTCAGTGCCAACAGAAGGACCCGTGTGGCTTGATCACAGCAAACTCCCCCCCTGCCCCGGCAATGTGAAGAGATGCACACTGAGCCGGCTGCTTAGAGACCTGAGGCAAAGCTGCCCCTCTCTGCTCAGGAAGACAAGTCTCTGCATCTCAAAACCGCACATGTGCAAGAGCTGGAGTGATTGCTGTTGCACGCAGGAACCTTCCCCTGTATCTCCCAGTGCATCAGGATTTTCTTTGTCTGGCTCCCTGATGGTGAGTTCTCCAGGAAAAAGCTTGGCTTGACTATTAGGTCTTAGTGCGTAATAAATAATGTCAGCAGTGAGCGAGCACCGCTCTGTAAGCCTTTGCTGGGTTCCCGTTAATTGCAAAGGACCTTCTTACATCCTTTGTGTAATTCCACTCATTTTGTTGGCATCGTACAAGGGATGGATTTGGCCTCAAAAATAAAGCAGGTTTCTTTTGCATAATGTATCATACCATTTGGTCTACATTTTGCTGAAGGTTTATGTGTACTTGGAGATTTCTCCCCAGATATGCAGCTGTAGATATTTTTAAAATAGCAAACAATGAACTGATTCAACTGTCCAAAGCATCTGAATTTCGGGGTAAGTTGTTAAGAAAGTATAAGGTGGGCAAATTTTCAGGAAAGCTAAGGTAAGTTTGTGATCATTGGACATGCATGAAGCCAGCTCTTTCCCTACCTCTGCTGTCCTGATGATTTTTGACAGGCTGATTCCATTTCTGGAAAAAGCAGTTCACGAGAGAGAAAGATTTCTCTAAAGAGTCTGTTGTTTTTCAGAAGAGTGAAAATGTGTGCTAACAATTCTGGACCACTGACAAAAGCAAAATCAATACACACGGCCTTCATTTTACAGCCAAGTTCAGATGAATAAATAGAGATGCAGCAAGCTGTTTACTAGGGAGACAAGCTTTGCTCTACGTGCCCTTCCAAGCAGGCATGCTTATGCTGTTGTTGTTTGCCTTACATGGCTGGTTAATGAAATCAGTCAACTAGTTACAGAGCTCACCGGACATTTCAAACCCCTCCATCAGCAGCGCTGGCTGTCCTGGCCAAGAGCTGGGAAGCAAACGCTGTTGCGTGAGGTAGCTCAGGGCCTGCAAATATGTTGCTGTTGCAGAGTTTTGGGGGCATTTGGGAGGAGTTTGGTGCTTTGAAGAACCTAGGCTTGATTTCAGGTGGAGTTCATGCATAGAAAAACCCTGTCCTTACAAAACGACAGGCAGAACACGCTCGGTACACAGCTCCAAATGCAGCATGAGCAAACTGTGTTTGCACGGATCCCCTTGGAATGAATGAAGCTGCAGCCAGTGCATCCATCTGGGGCTCTTCTCTAAGATCAGGACCTATCTCTGCACTGTGCTAACTGTAGGCGTTTTTTTCCCCCATGCCTTGAACCTGCAGAAACGGAGTGGTGATGGGGGGAGGAGCGAAAATGGAAGAGACATAGATACAGCCTCCAAGAACACTTACACATATTTTGCCGAGACTTAAGACTGAGTTTTGTTTGATCTGTGACCAGGCACGTAGAGGAATGAATAACCACATGCACAAAAAGGAAAAAAAAAAAAAAAAACAACAGCACATTTAAGTGCATTTTTTTTTTCTTGGAGATTTATTTTGTTTTAATAAATCTGACACCAGTCAGGGAGAGAGAAAAGTGTTGCAAGCCCAAAAGGAAAGCAGAGCACACTGAGGGTGCTGCAGATTCTTGCTCTCTTGAAGATGTTTCATCAGTATCTCTTTGAGCTCTCTCCCTAGACTCAGGAGTTGTTGGATTTCCCCCTTTTTTGGTTTTTTTTTTGTTGATTTTTTTTTTTTTTTTTAAAAAGCGAGCTTACTCGCCCGGTGTGTCTTCCAAGCTTTCACAGCTCTAATAAATAAGGAGCACCTGTAAAACAGTAGCTTGACTTAAGTGAATCTGTACAAAGGAAAATATAGAAATACAGTATATACATAGTGCTCATAGTGCACCATCACTACAAGGCTCTGGTTCAACTGACTCTGCTACCTTGCTCCCAACACCGCTGACACTTTCAGAGACACTGCTCCTGCAAACTGCTCCTCATTTCCCTGCAGCAGCCTTATAGAAAAGGTGTACTCTGAACACTCGAGAGTGAACAATTGCTTTATTCGAGTTAGTAAACAGTTACACTGAATCACAAGGTGATCTGAAATTTTTTTAAGGTTTTTTTTTCGTTTGTTTTTGATTTTTTTGTGGGGTTTTTGTGGGGGTTTTTTGTTTTTTTTTTCTTTTTTTCTTTTTTTTTCGTATTTGTCAGAATGGGATACTCCACGACTCTCTTACCAATTCAGTGCCAGTATAACATGCTCTAGTGTACTTTTGGACTCTTGGCTACAACTGTACAAGTGCACACAAGTAAATTCTACCCTGTTATCCTCCACCCACTGATTGAGGATCGAATTGCACATTTCTCTTAACCATGACAGGAGAAAGCAAACAGTGAAACAGAATCATGGGGGATCTTTCTCACTTTACCCTTGTTTTCATTGGTTTGTCCATACCATTCTAATTATCATGAAAGGGCTATGCATATGGAGAGATTGTCTCACTGCCTTCCTGGATCACTGAAAACCATCAGGGTTGAAATTTCATCCAAGTCTTTCGTGACGCCCAGCAAATATTCCCCTCAGATTATTTTACACCTTGAGGGAATTTTGGTCTTTAGTTCAACACTCTTGCTCTGTTCCCAAATGGGGCGCTATTTAGGGGAATTTAAAGAGAAAGCTGAGAAGAATAAACATTTACTGAGTTCTCTTGGCATTCAGTCTCTGAAAAACCACAGTATAAACTATTCATGCTGCTTCTTACATCTGTCAAATCAAAAATTAAAAGCCATAAAAGTGTAACACTGAAAATATGGCATTAGAAAGGATAAAGGTGGCCTTTGTAAAAATAACAAGGAAAGTATATTAGCCAATAAAATATTCTAACTCTTCATTTAAAAGTGCATCATGGGTAGGACAGAGATGACTCTGAAGCGTTGCTACTCCAGTATTACCCCTTTCCCCCATCAAAACTTGAATAGGTCCAAAACCATACAACGCAAATCACGATTCTTAGTGTAGCAGCAAAACCACAGCAGTTTTTCGAAGGAAAAAAAAAAATTTAAAAAAAAAAAAAAATCCGTATCATTGTCCAGTCTCAAATATCTGAACTTTGAAGTCAGAGAGGGAAAAGTACCTATGTTGGTCCGTGTGGTTTTTGAAACCAGGGCGAAAAATCCCCCCCAGCAAGAAACCAAGAGGAAAAAGTTCCTTGGAGGAGAAGAGTTTTTCTGAGCACACTGTGTGGGTCCATGATGTGCTGTCTTCTGGGTCAAAGGCACCCGTGGGACCGAGGCTTCCTCGGTGGGGCTTCGTGACAGGAAGCTGCTTTCTTTGCTGGAAGCTGCTTTCTTTGCTGGACTCTCAGCCAGAGGGGGTGGTGAGCGGACCAGCTGGTGTCATTCGGTGGAGTGACGTGGTTTGCTCTGCTCCCTTTCTCCATGCAAGGTACCCTGTCGGCGAGCGTTCCTGCAAAGCAGACAAGCAGAGGTGGTCAGGGCGAGCGGCGGGAGACTCATCGCAGGCGGGCTGGGCACCGCCTGAGCTTGCATGCAGCCTCACGCTGGGCGGGCAGCCAGGCAAAGACACAAGCCCACTGCTTCGGCCTCGGCTGCCCCTCATGCCGCAAGGGCTGTCGGTACACGCAGCCCCTGAGGTTGCTGGAAAGGAAGATGGAGGAATTCCTGTGATAGAAAGCTGGAAACTGATATAATAATAGTTCATTCTCTGGGTTTCATAGAGCGCCTTTCATCCTACAAGAGCACGGGTGAATAATGATACTTTGCAATTATACAGTACCCTTCACCCCTTGATCTCAGTGTGCTTTACAGAGCTGGGATGTACCACTGTCTGCACGGCACAGGTGGGAAAGTGGAGTCAGAGAAGGAGAAGCATTTGGACCAGGACCCCCCAGCACCTAGGATGGTGATAGGACACCGCACATGCCAGGGCTCCCCAGGAACACTTCACTGCACAGGCTCGTGTGCAGCTCCACAGGGCTCATCAGTCTCACAGAGAAACTGAGACGGTACCCGGAGACAGCTCCACTCTCATGTAAATACGCATCTCCCACTAACAGAGCTAACTCTGTAGGTACTATCCGTGCTATGCATGCAGACTGAAGATGCCCCTCTTGGACCTTCCCCAAATCCGTAGTCATACAAAGGAGAGATGTATGCTCAACACAGCAAAACCGAGCTGCAATGAGGGAGATCGGGCTGGAGTTCCCCACAACCTCCTTGGTCCTCTCTTGGGATGGTCTGCAACCAGTCTTGTACCACCACCATAGCGGCTACAGCACCAGGGGGTCACAACCAGCAGAGCATCGTGACTGACACTGCCTAGCACGACAAACAGAATTCAAATAAAGGCATTTTAGGACCCAAAGTAGAACTAGGCATTACTCTCACTGAGGTAAACTGCTACCAAGATCTGATATTTCCAGTGTTGAATGTATACATTTCCACGGACCATGTATGAGATGGGAACAAAACCCTCCAGATCCTGCTAGAGCTGATCACAGAATTAGGCAAAGAATTTAACTTACCAGTTGCTCCCTTTTTCTATCCTGGTCCTCATTTCCAGGTCCATTTTTCAGTACCAGACGTACTGACTGCTTTTGTTTTCTTTCTTTTGTCATTTTTTAGGACACAGAAGGAATGCATCCCACAGGACTTATTCAGACAACACCTTCTGAAGCCCACCAGTGCTTTGACTGGGTGAACACCACTGGAGCAAACACAGCTTTATTGATTTGAGGCCTTCATGAAGCTACATGATAGCTCCCCTAAAATAAGGTGAGCTTTGCCAGTGGTGAAGGCCAAGGTCATGAAAATCTTTGGAATCGTGATTCTGAAAACCCAAATCACCTTCTAATCAATCTAATGCAACTAACAACACCTCAGTGGTTATAAGCTCCTGGTGCCTTAGTTTATCTAGGGGCTGCTGGGTGATACATCGTGGCCTCATGTGCTTCAGGCTTCCCTTGTCAGTTGACCATGTAGACTGCCTAGCAGGGACTGTCCTCTCTCTCTGCGCACTGTGCTTTGGACTCTGTCTCCTTGGATGGGATCTGCTCTCCCCTGAAGATTTGGACTGAAATTCTGAAGTACTTACTGGCCTTAATTTTGGTGCTGGGTCACATTTTCTTTCTCAGTCTGCTCCACGATCTCCCCTTCACACTGGCTCCTCTGCAGTCCCTCTCGTCACTGTGCTTGTATCCCCGTGCCAAACCTCCACCCTTCTCAAAGCAGAGACTGGAAGACACATTGAATATGTTGACCAGCTCCTAGAGCACGGAGACCACTATATGTAGGTTAAGGAGTAATATTTAGGCTTTCAGGCAATGTGCCCAGCAGGATGAGCAGCTTTGTGCATACAGAAAGCTGTGGACAAGAACTAGACTGAGAACTGGGATGTATCCACCTACTAAGTACTCCCCATAGAGTACACAACTGCTCTCTGTCACTTTTTGTCTTGAAATCTTGCTCTGAGATTAACTAAAAAGGGAAGCAGAGAAAATAAACTGTAACGTCTGTATGAAACCTCGCTCTGCACTTCAGGTATTTTGCCTACTCCTCTCTTTCCATACATCAACGGAAATGAATTTCCATCCCTCACTAATCAGTCTCAAATGGCATGGCATAGCACAGACTGATAAGTGATCTGGATAAATGATCTGGGAGGGCATAAAGAAGTTCCCTAGCTCTCGATGCTTTCTGCCTGGAGCAGTCAACTAGCTTTGTAAGTCCTGTCTATTTTCCCCTACTGCAGATAGACTCAGTGTAACAGACTGTGCAGATTGGAGAGAAGGACCTTCCCTGTTGATTGGCTCATATGGCAGTCACTGCGTTTGATGAATGCATCTTTGTAGCGATCAAGTGACAGAATAAAAATCCATATCAGGCATAGCATGCGAAGTTTTATGAAAAAATGAGAACACACTAGTCATCACCACTTCACAGTTAGACGTTATACACCTTGTGCCAACACCAGTGTGCATGACCAGCACAATAAAGTCAGCTATTTATATCTCCCCCCCAAAACAAATTACTTTTTAGGGGAGCGACATATGCTCTTCACCCCAGCTGAACTTGCCCTCAACACACATCAAATACTGCTGGTCAGATAGAAAAATTGTGTCAGCCACAAAAGAAGAATTTTTGTAAGCATAAAGCCTTGGAGTTGAGCTTATGCGAGTTGCACTGAGGTGAGCACACTGGGTTCTGCCTGCTTTCCAAAGCTAAGCCGGTCTGGACTGATCCTGGGATGGAAGACCACCTAGAAGTCAGAGGCGGGCTGTAGTTTCAACCCCAGGAGGCAGCATGGAAAACATGACAGAAAGAGAACAAATAGGAAGGCTCATTTCTGCCCCACTGTCAATGCAGGGGGGCAAAAGGAGAATAACTCAGCTCAGCCAGATGACTTGGATGACTTCACCTATGCAGGCTCAGATAGCGACACAGTGCTCCTCTGAACAGTAGGTGAGAGCTGCACTGATGCCCTCTGTGGGCATCGTAACCTGAGCAATGGGCAGCTATGAAACAGGCTGCACCAATGCAGCGCTTCCCCTTTGGTTTATGCCCTGACACGTGAGGATTTAAATCCTTGCTCAAAACAACACAGAGTTAGAGCTTGGCAGGACAGTTTGGCAACTAGGGCAAAGCCTCCCCAGCAAGCTTCCCTCCTCCCTTTCTGCAGCTAGCCAGCTCTTTCCAGAGCTCTGCTGCTGCAGACCTACAGCCCTTCATCCTGCGCAGCCCCCGGCACTGGTGTGGTGGGAAGCTTGGCCCTGCTTGGTAGAGCCAATTGCTAGAAGTGCTCCTCACCCCACTCCCCCTCCATGCCTCCATGCTGAGGAGCCGGGTAGCTCAGCTGCAGGGGCATTTCCTTCCCCTGCTCCCCCATACCCAAGCACCGATTCCTGCGTGCCCGCTCCCAGCGCTGCCCCACGAGCCCAGTGTTGCCACACTAGCAGCATGCTCCTGCTGGCAGTGACAGCCACCAGAAATAGCTGCTTCTACCCAGTGCCCTCCCCGGTCATGTCCTACCTCCTCAGAAGGGCCATGTCATTGACATGGCTTTGGACACACGCATGCACGCAGACACACACAGTTTTTCCATGGTTGCTTCCCCCTCATTCTGCACTCCATTGAACATCTCTGTCTCCAGATTCACATCTTATTGTTCAGAAAAAAATTAGAGACTGGGTGGGGAGGGCTGAGGCAACCGTTGATGTGGGCTGGCATGGCAGAGTTTCCACCATTTAGCACAGCACTTAATTCACCCGGACAATGAATGCTGATGTGCTAAAAGAGGCCTAGTTCATCTGGGACATGCATGGCCCTAGAGTAAAGGCACTGCAATTATTTTCTCAGGGAAACAGCTCTGAAGATAAACCACAAGAGTGCAGCTAAAGTCAGCATGGGAGCAAGCTCAGCCCTGGAAACACTCTGGAATCATCTGTTACTTGTAATAGTTCTGTGATTTTTTTTTTTTTTTTTTTTTTTTTTTTAGCAATTCTTAAAACAGTTCAAGCTTCTTCATTAAAACCTTCCCCTTTGAATACTTGATGTTTTATCTTTCCATGAGCTAACTGAAGGGATGCCACATTGCAAGAGTCAGCGGAAGCCTTGAGCACCAATGGGTTTACAAGCAAGGTCCTTAAGCACCATCCCTTGATTTTGAAGGTGGTGTTTTCCTTCTGCTCTGGTCTTGTAAGCTATGGATCCTTCTCAACTTTGGGTCAGATATGCAACTCAGGCTCTCCCACCTACTGAAACATGAGCTGTAATCTGAGCAGACATTGTGACTTCAAGGAATGCATTGGGGAAGAGGCTTGGGATTTGCCCTCCTTTTATGCCTAGGCAGACGAAGTGGTAGGGACAGCTTAGTCACCCCCAACTCTGTGAATTGTTGCAGGGATGCACCAGAGGCCATGCTTGCAATTGTATCCGGTCGCCTTGTAGTCAGGGAAGGACCTTGAGGAAGAAACATGAACTGGAAAGCAGAAGGTCTGTTGTCTGCTGACTCCTGCTTCCCTGCATCTATTCCTAGAAAAGCCTTCGGGGAAATTTTACCAGTTTACATCTACGTTCGGCCCCTTGCTGGTACATTTAGTACTGTCTCTCACTAAACTCATTCAGCATATGTTAAATTGAACCCTGAAACTAGCTAGTGAAGTTAGGAACAGGGATGTATGTCACCATGCCCTTGTTATGTAGCAAGGAAATGGAGGAAATACAGTTCCAGGCTCTCCTTTGCGCTCCTGCATGGCCCAAGGGAAAATCACCTCTTAAAAAGAGGGAACAAAGGAATCATCACTGTGGAAGAGACTCTGAGAGTCACCAAGAAGATGTGGGCGCCGCACTCCTGTATTTACCAGGCAGTCAGTTCAATGAAGAGAAATGAGACAGAAATGAAGCCCTCTACCCCACTCAAATTTGGTGACAATTGTTCAAAACCCAGCTATCTAGCAGCAGAGTCTGACCTTGACTGCTTTGTTCCAGCCCCAGGCTCCACGGTAGGGATACAGCATAAGACAAAGGGAAAAGTAGTTTCTTCCCTCCCTTATACACAAAAAAACAGTGCTCCCCCCAAAATAGGAGTACAGTCTTGGCCTGGGTAAGCATGCAGCTCTTCTTCATAGCCAGTGGAAATAGGATTCCCTAAATTCAGCAGAGAGCAGCCACGTACTTGGGGAGAATGGCCTGGGCTGCTATAAATCCTCCCCTGTACCACCAAGCAGCAATGCAACTTCACCGTGCAACTTGCTCTGCACACACCCAGGGGACACGGCACCTCCTCTCCCCTTCAGTTTTGGATTCTCCTGGGCAAAAGAGCTGCCACCATGCCACAGCATTTTAAATGTCCATTTTGTCATGTTCCCATCACTGTCAAGCTTTTTGTGAAAGCAGCTCCCCACCGAACCGCACTGCTTTCTCCTTTCCTCTCCTTGTGGTACAGGGAGAGGAGGGGCAGGGGCTCACAAACTTCAACCCCGGAGGACCAGTGTCCTCATTCTCCTTCCCATGCCCAGGGGTGTTCCAGAGCAGGCACTGCGTTAGGTGCTCTGAAACACATCTGGGAAAGGCCTCTCTATCCACCAGCTGTGGAGGGAGGCAGAGGAGACCAGTCTTGGTGGGCCAAGATGAACATTTGTGCTCAGTTCCCCAGATTTCAGCATCGGTGCTGCTGTCAGGTGCCTCTGCCGTTGTCATCCTTCCTTCCACCTATACCACCTTCTACTTTTCAAAGTAGCAATCATCTCCCCAGAACCTCTCTAAATATTCTCTTCGTATAATTTTTCACCATTTCAAAGAAGTTTCTCATGGTTTAACCTTTTATAGAACAATTGCTAGGTGAGTTCATGAAACTCCCCTTCACTTTCAATCTGAACTAAAGGCAAAACCCATGTCAGCCAGGCCCTCCTGCCCAGCCCCAGGGCACCATCTTTCTCCAGGTTTTCACTGACAGGGGAGTCTCTGGTTTACATTTGGGGGCATTTTGAGGTACGTATGCAAGTCATGCAAAGAGGAAAATGCCACCGTGGCTCTGGACTTGTAATCTCAGCTGCCTCTGGCTGTGGCCCCTACGGCACATCACGGAGCCTGCCTGGGCCCAATCCTGCTTTACATTGGGGTAACTGGGTATATCTCCACAACAGCAAGGCAGCCCATTGCCCTCCAGTTAGTGCAGCACCAGTGTATTTGGCAGACCTGTAAACAGTTTGCTTTGCCCCACCGATGCTTCATATGCAGATGTGGCAGAAGATACGATTTTCCTTTTAAAAAAAACAGCCAAATTTTCAACTAATTCTCCCATTCTGCGCTGGGATAAAGCTGAGACTTTGCAAGGATCTTTTTGCAAAAAAAAAACAAACCCAAAAACATAAAAACAAAACATAAAAACTCAAACAGAAGGAAAACCAAATCCAGACAGTTTCTACTCTCCTTTCCTGAAAACAGGCAACCACTGTGATGTGATAACCCTTCTTTAAGCCTCCGATTTTGTCTGAATCAGAATAGAAACTTCAACTTGAATTTCAGCAGCCTCCTGTGGGCCCAAACCACTAAGCTTTTGGCTATTCTGAGGTGCTTCTCAATTTTCTTACCCAAGCTGATCTCTCCAGTAAAACCAGATAAATAGCCAGAAAAAGGCATATTAACTGTGGGTAGCGGTGTGGAGGAGGACGAATGGTGAGGATGGGGGTCTTGCTGAGCAACAGCCCGAACCTCCCTGTGACAGTCCTCCCCCTCACCTGCATTATGCCTGGGCCTGGCTTTTTCATCTGAAATACTGTTGTGGGCCACAAAATAATAACAATTACAATAACAACAACAACAACAATAACGATTTTTTTCAGCAGCAGCATTGAATCTTTTTAGTGAAAAGCTTCAGCATCCCATATCAGGAAGCAATCAACATCTTCCCATTTTCCCACGAACAATCCCTCCATCCGTAACCATCCAGGGCTGCATGCCTGCCACCGTCCTCATGGGGTTTCTCCCTGGTTTTCACAGCTCCTATCCTGGTTCATTTCAGCCTAAGCAAGAGCAGATACAGACTCATCCAAAGCCAAGGGAGCATGCTCAGGTGGCCAAAACGTCAGGTAGATTATACTGTGGGGGAAGGAAGAGGAAAAACCCACCCAGAACACATAAGGAACAAGCGGGTGAGACCTGGCATAGACCTCGGTGCAGTGCCAGGCACCTTAGGGCAACTCCCTTATCCCTAGCACTGCTGGCCACCCAGCGGCATGCGTTGGACCCAACCGTTGGTTGAGATTTTCTCTATTTCCCACCTCTCCTACCCACCCCAAGAAAAGAGGAACAATATTTTTACCACCAAGATAACCAGCTCAGCAATAATTGGTAAGCTGCTTCAAATAAAACAGAACTGGCATTTTAATTGTACTTTGAAAGGTAAGGTCAGAATTCAAATTTTCAGTGACCTCATCATGTATCTTTTCTTTTATACTAGTGTTTGAGCATCTCTCAATTGGAGAATTCCTGTGGAAAAAGGGTTTTTTTCCCCTCCTTTTGGATAAGCAACTGAGAAGCAGCAGCACAAGTGGTTCATGAAAGCTTATAAATATTTGGAGCATAAGCAGGCAACACAAAGTTTTACATTTAACCACGTGGGCTCCAAATAAATAGCTGAAAATTGCTCTAATCATAGGTTTCAATATCAATCGGCCGATGATGGGATGCAGATCTTTCCAGAGAGGTCGGAACTCGATAGTTATTTCACTCTGCACTACTCAATCCCTAAACTCCCCTTTTTTTTTTTTTTTTTTTTTTGGAAATGTGTGCGTCCATAGAAGATGATTACATTATACAGCCTGAAAGTCCGAAACCAGGACTGGAAGACGGAGTACAGCAGAGAGCGGGGGCGTCCTCTCGACAGACGCAGTTCAGCCTCTTTGCCTCTAGATAATTTGTTATTGGAGGCTGGCTCGAATTTAAGACAGTAATGTTTCAGAAACACTTGGAAAAGCAAGCCAGCTGCAGGGAGGATATCGTTACAAATTGAGACACATGTTGTACAGGAATATCATTCTTTTCAAATACCAAAATCGTGTCTGGGGAAGTAAAGCCATGCAAATGAGTCAGAGGCAGGACCTCGGTCTGTAATGTGCTGAGGGCCTTCAACTTGCATTAGAGGCACCGAGCGCTGAGTGCGCACAGTACTGCACAGGATCAAGCCCAGATATTTAATTAGCTGTAATTTTCATGGTAGAAGCAAATTTTGAATAGTTGAGTGTTCTGCAAAATGTCAGAGGTTACTTCGATTCACGGCTCTCATGAGATGATCGCACACGCTTCCAAACACAACCTCTGGTCCCGGGAGTGAAATGCAGCTCATTATCAAAATAGTGTAAATAAGGTAATGATTAGTAGGCCTCAGCCGTGAGGCCTCGACTGATGGAGGCACCCAGGAACGTGCTTAACTTGCCTGTTTTGCTCTATGGGACCTAAAAATAGACAGGGAGAGACTCGGCAGGTAATCTGGAAGCAAAAAGTGCTTCAGAAAAGCTTGCTTGTCACAGTCTTATCTCCTGATTTCTTGCTCAAACAGCTGTGCTTCTGCTTTGCTTGAATCTCCCACTGCTTTTATAACAAGAATTTAATTTTATCTTAAAATCTATTGCTCACTGCTTGATTACGTTTAACTTTTTTGCAACCACAGTCCTCAAAAGTGTTTTGCTCCTTTCTGACCCACTTTCAGGTATTGCTCATAATACTGAGAAATAGTTTATAAGCTCCTCACGTTGTTCAGAGCTCTCCGCTCCACACTCAAGTTGGCCATGGTTGTTTCAGGGTCAAGCTTCACAAAGGCTATTAGGTGCTTAGCTCCTTATCAGATTTCAGCAGCAATCAGACACATACTGTCCAGGATCTCGGCCTCTGAATGTAAAGGCAATCGTTGTCTCCGATGATGTTTTTACAAGGGTGCCCGTCTGTTTTACTATGGTCTTTGTTGTTAGGGACTCTGTATTTAATCATGAATTGTGCTTTTTTTCCCCATAAACTTTCCCTGTGCCACTGACTTTGGTAGCTCGGCAGCACAAGAACAGATGGAGAGCTAGAGTCTCCCCCTATGCCTGTTTTACACTTAACACTTTTGAATGCAGCCAAATCTGCTTTGCACCAACTTAAATAAGAGGAGCAGTAGACCTGATATGTATGAAAGTGCCTGGTCAGTCTTTAAAGCCTGGCAAAGAATTATGAGTAACTCGTCGTTTCAACTTGAATGTGGGTTGTACCAGCTTAAGGAATGGCATGGAAAAGATGCTTATTTCAGTTCAAATAATATTCATTTCACAAGACAATTAAAACTAATAAGAGCAAGTAAGCACTGAAATCTCTGAAGTCAGTGGTCCCAGGTCCTGGGAGCTGTCAGGTAGGCTACAGCCTCCAGGAGCTGCAGGCTCTGCAAATTTCTGTGGGTCTGTCAATCGAGCTACAGCATTTTTTGCTGGCTGAAGTTCTGGCCCTGTGTTTTGTTTGCCAGCAGCCCTAGATGCTCACTACCTTTGCAAATCAGACCAGGTATAGTTATTTTCTAAATTAGGTTCAAGAATCAGATTTCATATTTGAAACATAAGCCCTAGGAGGTTTTATAGAAAGGCAGGAGCAACCCACCAGAAATCAGCACTCGTTCCTTTGATTCAAAGAGCGTGCAGTGATCTACGGCAGCGTACCACGAGCCTGCTATTTACTGCCACTGAGATGGAAGTTAGCGCTCCCACAACCCGGCAGCAAGATGTGGGAGCTGAAAGCCATTCTGGAACTATGTCATTTTATACTCCACCATTTTGAGAATTTTTTTTCTTTTTTTTTTTTTTTTCCTGGGAAATCCTTTTTCTGATTCAATATATCTGAGAAGCTACACAAGCCATTTTGAAACATAAGATCACACTGCTAGAGCCAGGCAGCTCTCAAGGGCAAAGCTTCAGTTCCAAGCAAATGTGTTTAAGGCTTTGTGGTGTTAACAGTCTCTTCTCTCCCCCTTCAGATAAACGGAAAATTTCTGTAGGCTCATAAGAAGCCAGGTGAAGGAAAACTTCTGAACCAGAAGAGTAGGTGTTAAGTGTACGAGTCCAATTACTCTGCTGATTTAAATTAGTTTAGCACCAGTGGAACTATATCCAGTTAAAATTAGCTAAGGCTCTGGCCCGTAGTGCTGTGTCAACAGAGATGATTAGCATAAAAATGTGTTTAAATATATAAAATCTGTTTTCAAGTATACCTTTAAGGTCAAATTCTATCCTGATCAGAGCGAGGAGGGTAGGGTAAGATGCTGGTAGATAGATGCTATAGTGACAGGGGAGCGATAAAAACTCTTAAGGCAGAAAGGGAGGTTAATAGCTATGCCCCTTGCCTCAGGAATCCTGACCAGAGCAGGAAATCTTGCGCTGGACCATTATGGGCAGGGGAGCTCACAGTGGGATATACATTACTTCTGCTCTGAACTGGAGCATTCTGCATGTTGTATATTTTTACGACTGCAATGTATGGACTAGACAGCTGGAGGTTTGGGCCTATAACTCAGCAGATACTGACCCCAGGACACACGGGTTGGCTCTGTAGGTGGCCATACTCCTACTATTTCCATTACTTCTGGGAGAAATTCTGCTGACACAAGCAGAAAAACTGCTTTCTGCCCCCAACACAGGATTAGTCAACACACACACACATACACACACACACAGAAGCTAGTTGTGAGTTTAGTGTGTGCCACTTAATTTTCTAATTTAGTTTACCATAACTATCCTGTTAAATCCAAGCAGACCTTAGTGTTTCCATTTATTTGCTTTAGGAAACCTTGACACCAAAACTGGAGAGTTAAAACTGATCCTGCCTGGATGTAAAGCATGTAAGCAAGCAACACTAACACTTATTTTAGAAACTCACGTTGCTCAAACTTGAAAAAGTAACACTCAATAGAATATTCTCCCTAGCTTCGTTCCTTTATCATAGTAGGACTTTGGCACCGAGACGTCTTTTGCTGGTTCTTCGAATTGCATCAAGCTAGAACAGCTTGACAGTCCACATCCTGATGGAGAGACTAAACTTTAACATCAAGGATTATGTTGCTGATTAGCACTTCCAATAATCAAGTAATTGGTACATTAAATAATCCAGAGTTTGGCGACTTGCCCAAAAAGGTCACGCTTGCATTGATTCCTTTTTAGAGTCCATGTTGCTATTACACAAATTCAATCTGTCTGTCCAGAACTCTAGCGTAAAAATATTTGGCTAATTTCCTTCTTTTCATACAATTTGATGGGAAATAAAATCCAGGAAAAGTTGCACATTAGGGCAATGTGTTCAGATTTTCCAATTAGGGTAGGTGGGGAGCAAGAGAGAAAAAGACAATTCTCTGGACCTTTTCTTCTCCTGGGTTAGCATGGCCAGTGCAATCAACACAAACCTCCAATGGCCCACGTCAACACAATTATTAGTGCAGCTCCTACCCTCTTTGTATTTTAGTAGAATTCCTATGAGGCTGGGAGTCTCTCATGAGGGATCCTCCCTGCAACCAGACTGCTGAAGGAGCAGAGTTTTACCTCTGCCCTTCCCCAGGCCCGGGCAGGGAACAGTGGAGGTCAGGGCTGCGGTGGAAGGGGCTGCACCGATGCTCTGCTCCCCCTGCTCATCCCCTCTGTACAGACACGGGCAGGCTCTGAGCCCTGTGCAGCCTTCACAGACAGACTCCTGGGAGACCAGAAATCTAACCAGCCCCCCTGCTCCTCTGGACTGGCTATTACCAGCACTAGTGAAAGGAGGGCTCTGCATGAAACCAAAGAGTCCTCACCTCAAATCAATCATCAGAGCTGCACAAATCACTTGCGCGTGCCTTGAGAGGCTCAAAACCCACCCACATTTCACTGAGGTACCCACTGGAATTAGATGGTTATCGCGCTGTTTATTTCCACAGAGTATTTTGGATATCCTCTTTCCGTTGAAGCACACAAGGATCCTGGTCTCATATCTCTTCTGCACAGAAGCTACTTCTTTTCTTTTTGTGGAGAAAGGAGGGGATGAACACAGACTGACTCATAACCATCACCATGCCATGCTATACTATTGCACAAACCCCAGAGGCACGGCAGACACCTAGGCTGGGCTTTTTAACTTTCAGTGTCTATGGGGACATCTATGTCTGCGCCAGTCACCCTAAGTTTCCTTCACAGCAGGGAGAAATAGGCACTCCTAGGGCACAATTCGTCTGAGCTGTCTTAGTTGTCGACTTCAGGATGAGCTCAGCTGTCTCTTTTAAGTGCCTGCTTCTCTAGGTTGATTTTAAAGAGAGTTTAGACAATTAGCTCATCTGTGTCTTCATTCCAGATGTCTATATTGGGTCAGATTAATCTTGCCTGGCAACCTGAAAACTTTCCTTGGTGAATGGGAAAATGGTTATTCCTGAGGATAACCATAGTGGCATTTACTGACATTTAGAGAATACAAAGAGCTGAGGACAATAACTGCGTGATAAAGCATCCTTCTTGTCTTTTCAATGCAGCTTGTTCAGTTTGCCCACTTTCTCTGTCAAATACTATCTGTGAAGTGATATATTGTATAATTGTGTCAACAGGCAAAAATACACCACTCAGTGAAGCCAGAACTCTTCTCTGAGTTTTAAGGCTTTAGCTCTGGATGATGCTAAACCCTTCTTGGGACCAGGACCTTGGAAAGGTGGCATTACTGCAGCCTGGATGGTCTGGGCAAGCATAAATAGATGCTAAGAACGAGCCTGTCTTTGACTACACTATCAGCGCACAAATATGCAAGTCTCCTAGCACTGGCATGAAACAAACCACAGCCATGGGGAGCTTGAGCAAGGTGGGAAAGGACGGGTTAACCACAGCTCTCCTAGAATTAAATAAAAGGGATACAGTCAAATAGTGGCCTTCTCAATAGATCAAATCATGACCCCTAGGTAAAAGCATGTGTACATTTATGAAGAGACAATCTTTCAGGCTCCAAAGGTGGCACACTGGGGTTTGCAATAAAGATCTCGCTGCTGAGAGAGACATATAGTCCATCCATACCTCAGGGGTAGGTAGGGGGATATCCTACCCTATTATAGCAGGGCCTAGGAGTGTGTAAAGATTTTAAATATTCATTTGACTTCTGAGTCATTGTATATGTTGGTTATCAGTCCAAGAAAGTTATAATTGTCCCCTGTTCTTACAAATGTATTTTTTAAATGTGTCAGCACATGCCGAGAGCAAAGAATAATGGTTCTGTTCCACTGAAGAAAGTAAATAAATACTGTTTGTGATCAAGGGAAGTAACATATCCGGCACTGCAGCCAGCACGGGGAACGCAGCGTTAACAAATAAAAAGGGAGTCCTGTCTATACTGCGGTATCTTTGATGGTGCAATTAGCCTGCACTGATGGAGCAGGGAGATGTTGCAATGGCCCAGATTCCACAGCCTGTGCTGCTATCTACGGTTGTAGGTGCCAAGCCCTTCAAGGCAAAATTCGTATTGCACTGCTGCAGTCACTATTTGTGCTACCAGGGACAGGGATTTACTGGAGGCTACAGAATATTCCATGGATTGTAATGAAATCTGGCATGTCATCAAGCCACATCCGGCAAACCGTCAGTATTTTACTGCTGAACAGATTTCTTGCAACACCCACTATTTTCCCTTTTCCTGAAAGAAGCTCTCCACGCTTGTGAATCTAAACAAATGCAATTACATTTGTTTCTTGCTCACAGGTTTGAAGCAACAGACACGTATTAAACTAACAGTTTTACAAAGGCGCTGTTTTATCAGAGGGATTCAGTAGGCTGGGAATAGGGAATGAAGGGCAGGGGGTTTCTGCCTCTGGAGCATTGTCCTTTGACAAGCCATGGTTGTTGGTGGACTTACCCATATCTCTGCCTTGCTTTGCAGCCCTACCAGAAACCACGCACATAAAACAACCGCAGGGCTGGGGGAAACATCAACTGCTGTTCTAAGGTGGGAGACTTGCACCAAAAGCGGATACCTCAGGTAAGAGAGTAAAGCCCCATGGCACAGGTCTTGCTGAGATAAGCTACAGCAGGCAGGTCACAAACAGCAGGCAGTCCCTAAGCACCGATACCCAAGGAAGGAAACCTCAGGGAGAGGGGGTTTGCTCCCCAGAGAACAGCCCGGCTGAAAGCCAGGGTGTGGTCTGGAGGCAGACCAAAATAAGATGGTTGGAGATGACCATTTGGTAAGTCAATTGGATCTGAGCTAGCAGGAAGCAGCTGGGTCATCCTGGTCTATGCTATGCTGTAGGGTAATTTCAATCATCATGATGAAGGCTTGAGTTGCTGTGTAACTCAGCTGGAATAAGTAAGCAGATTAATGGCCCAGACCTGAACCATAGCCTCGGCAGAAAACCACTGTCTTTGACATACACAACACAATAATTTCACAGCCAGCACCATCATGAAATGTTCTGTGAGCAAAAGTGTAATGAGGCTGCTGATGGATGGAGTACTGACAAGTACAGATGCAATACAACACGAAGAACAATATTAAAACATAAATACCAATAGTTTTCTGAAAGTGCTAATAAATCCGGATCTGTATCTTGTTTCACAAAGGCCAGATCCACACGAGTTTGACCTCATACCTGAAAATACTCTTTCTACTCACACAGAAGGCAGTAGTGATTACACAAACCTTTACTTATTCTGATTTCGAATTCGGAGACACCTCCTTTTCAATGGTGGCTCCAGATCCTCTGGCCCTGTGCTGAGTATTGGCGTTGAGATAATGCACGGTGCGATAGCAGTCTTTTCTGCTGGTTTTGGCACAGGCTGGATCACGCAACCTGTCTTGGGCAGCATCCGCAAAGCATACGCATGGTCCTCATCTGCTGGATTGTTAAGGTTCGGGTCCTGTTTGTCTCCCCCAGCAAGGGGCTCTTCCCCAGTCTTCTTGCCAGCATCTCCCTCAAGGTGGCAGTTTGATGCACAGTTGTTCTCCTTAACGGACTCCAGCTCGCTCACCGCCAGCTCCTCCGGGGGCTGGGACTTTTTCAGCTCCTGGGGTGGCTCCGGGTTCTTGGAACCCTCCGTGCTCTTTGTGCCATTCACAATGACGTTGCACACCGCTGCACCAGCTTCCAGTCCCGGTGTGCCAGAGGCCAAGGAGACGGGACAGCAGTGAGCTCCGTCACTGCACGGTAACGTTTTTGAGTCAACTGGGCTGCAGTTGTCCCTGCAGTCACTGCAGTTCCTTTTGTCTGAGCTACCAAAAGCCAAATTTACAACACTGTTAGGTTCACGTTCAACTTTCACTTGGGCGTGTAAAGCCCTGTGGATAACATTGTGCAGCCTAGACCGGTGGCCTACTGTTAGGTCTATCACACCGTCCTGTGGACCCTGTAGTACACTGGGGAAACCAAATTTACTGTTCACTGGACTACTAGGTCTGACAGTCAAGTCAACAACTTCATTTTTACTGTGCTCCTGAAGCACTTGAGCTTGATTTAGGGACTGGCCTGAGCAGCTCGGTGACGAGTCAGAGGATTTAGATGATCCTTGCTTTGACTCTCGAGGGGATGAAGAGCTATTGGTTGGCTTTGCCCCAGGCGTCTCGCTGGAGGTACTCGGAATGAAGCTTTCGCCGTTGCTGGAGAAGCCATTGGGGGGTTTGGAGTCGTTAATGTGAGGGATGGGGATGGGGATGGGGATGGGGACAGGCAAGGGGACAATCACAGGATATGGCACGAGTAGAGTCGGGGGTGGCACCAGCGGGGCAAGGGATGGCAATCCAAAGTTCATCATCTGTGGCATAGGCATAGGACCATTTGGCATCATGCTGACAGGGGGAAAGGGAAGACTGGGCAAAGGAGCTCCGGGAGGGGGAGGCGGCAACAAGCCTGGAGGATTCCCAGGCATGGTAGGTGTTGTGGGGGGATGGATGTGAGGGGAAAGCATCGGCCTGTGCATGGGGCTAGAGGTGGGACCCATATTTCTGGGACCACCTGGTGGGGGACCGATTCCAGGAATCATTGGATTTGACAGAGGGCTGTTAGGATTTGAGGCATGGTGCGGCGGCCCACGAATAAATGGTGGACGGATTTGCTGCATAATTTGCTGTTCCATGAATATGGGCAGAGGAACTGGCCCACGGTTTGTCATCACCATGGGAGGACTGCGAGGTGGGACACCAATTGGAGGCACAATGCTAGCAGGTGGCTGGACAGAAACGGGTGGAATATTTGGATTCTCACTGATGGGAATAGATTTGGGAACTGGCGTGGGGATTTTAGTGACAGAGCAGTTGGCAGTGTCAGATGGAGAGGCAGTGGTAGACGCTGATGGTCCAGGACCTTGAATTTGGCCAGCTGCAGACGCTGGGGATGGGGCTTTTCTCCGAGCATCTGCTAGCGGTATATTCCAAGAATCTGGAGTCAGCAGCTGCACCCCAGTGCCTTCTGCTTTATTTTCAACTGGAGGATGTAATGTACTGCACAGTCCAGCTGGAAGATTGGCCTGTGTCTCTTTGTAGAAAATGTCCATTTTGTACTGATTGAGACATTTTGCACTGCAGAACTGAAGCCTTCTTTCCCCGTCCCCAAAATCCAGATACTCTTTTGTGTGTCTTATGTGCTTACACCAGTCACATACCTACAACACAGTAATAAAATCAAATCAGGTAAGAAAAGCAATCTTCTCTTCATAGTGTTATTTCAAAAGTCATTTTTCAGTTGCTTTCTAAATATGCACGTTATTTTTCTAGCAGAAAAAAAATTGTTACGTTTGTGAAAACTATGCTTTTTTAATTCCACTCCCTTTTCTGGCTCCCATGATCTCAATTCTACCTTATACAGTACATTATATATCTTAAACCCATACCACAGAGAAGAATCCTCAGCTGGCATAAACTGTTATAACACACATATGTAAGTATACAAAAACTGTATGAGTATGGCTGTGATTACTCCTCAGTGGTAATTTAAGCACACCTGTACCGCCTGGGATGCCATGCTACACAAGAAGTATGGTAATTGGAAAAGGACTCAGAAAGTTGCTGGAAATGAATGCAAATCATTTCTGCTAAGCTGCAGCACACTGTAACATTCAGTATTCTATTAAGAGTATCAAATAGTAAGTTGGAAAGGGTGTGGTATTTTAAAATGGTGTCATGAAGCAAAAAGCATCATTCATCCTTTGCCCTTCATTCCAAGGAGAAACTTGGATATAGTCAGGACATTTGTGTGAGGTTCGAATAGTCCCAATTCGTGATGTTTCGGCAAGCTGGAATTATTTTCTGAGCTGTTTGCCCACTCTTGTGTACGAGTCAGTTTGAGTAAAACTTCTTGGCAAGCAAGGGCCTATTTAGCAACTTTTCAAATACTATGGCAAAAAGTTTGCATTGCAGGCTCATTTTTGTTTTGTTTCTCTGCTTTCCATTTAATCCATTTCTGTGTTACTATTGGTGTGGTGAAGGCATATCCAATTTTTTTTAAAGTAAGGCTGCAGAACTAATTAAGCTGTGAAAGGTTTTCCCAGTTGTAAACCACTAGACACCAAAGTTCAAAAAAATAGTCATTCTAGGCTTCAGAATCCATTACTTCAGAGAAATTATTGTGATTTCATTAACACATTAATTTTGCAACACCAACAGCTCTCACAGATGGTGAAGACATGATCTACAATTCAAATATGACTCTTGTTTGCACAAATGCCTTTCCTTCATATGGCACTTTAAACAAGAATTAATATGAGTAATCTTGCCATAGCTATAAACAGATAAACAGATGTCAGATTTTTCAGTGCCTTACTTTTTTGACAGAATTTTACACACACAAAAAAACCATTTTTGTCATTTACATTAGTTCTCAAAATACTCCGTTGACAGAGATTTTTGGTGCTTTCTATCAGCGTGTTGAGGCTATGACCATGTCAGTATACATCCCGGTATTGTTTGTTCTGCCTTTTCCAAAGAGCCTATATTAGCTTGTTTTGAAATGACTATATCTTTTGTACAAAAAAAAAAAAAAAAAAGAATATGATTGTGAAAAGACTGCGTTAAAAGGATAATTAATTTTAATAACTATTGGCCATATAAACAATTCCAAACAACATATGTCGGGCATCTGATTACCCATCTCATTTAACTCTCAGCTTTCCTTTAATATAAACAGTGGTGACATTTTTGAGTTTTCAGTAATATATCTTTTTTATACATATATACATATATATATATACACACACACACACACGCCCCCTATACACTATGGCTGTTAGCCTGTTTATTTTAACTCTGCAACCTTTTCGTTATCCAGTCGGGTTGCTATTTGATTCCCTCTCCTGCCTCCCCACCCCATTCACACACTCGCACACACACTCCCTCTCTCTACCATGAAGTTTTTATCCCAACATTTAAATCAAACTAAATAATCACTTGAGAAGTAGCAACTATTAAGTCACCCCTGAAGTTTGGGAATGCAGGGCCCAAGTTTTTAGCTTGGGCACACGGACACAGCGCCACGTGAGATAAAGCAGAGGGGGTGCTGGTGCTGCTCGACACGTGCGGCATTAGGACGGGCATATTTCCAGCACGATGCCCCACGCAAGGAAGAAAATTTCCTGGTACATTGCAAACAGGGCCAGCCCTGCATTGAACACACACTGACGATGCGGCGCCCTAAAAAACGTGGACAAAAAGGCTGTCAAGCGCACAGAAGAGTCGAGATAAACGCCTCCGCTGCTATGGCACATGCATCCTCCCACGGTGTAGGGCGGATGGGAAGCTGGAGTGCACGGAGGAAGGCAAAGCAGGGGCACCCCCACTTCCAAGGGCCCCCCCCGAGGCATCGGCTCTCTCTCTGCTCCCTGCAGGAAAGCTCAGCAGCCATCGCAGACAGCACCGGAGCTGGGCAACCCCTCGCCGCAAATAGTGCAAACACGCAGCGGTGGGCACTGAACCATCCCGGGTATTTGGCATGGGTGTGGGTTTTGCCACCCACCTGGCAAGCCAACACAGGATGATCTAATGGAAACACCTTATAATTGACCTCCTGAAATTTTCTGACTTGCCACTGTTTTCCAAGCAGACAAAAGGGGAATTTGTGAGTCTACACCGTGAATTAATAAGGTACTATTTAACTCAGTAAAGCTGCTGAATTTACCTTCAAGTCATTTTTGATCGAGAGCTCACTGCTGTAGCCACAAAATGCTATCTTTTGCATGTATGGAATCAGGATGTAAACCACTGAGCTCCTTCTGCCACTTGCAGGGGATGTTCTTGCCCCAAGGGCTGTGCAAAGAGGTAGGGGGTCTCCACATGTACCCCAAGAGCCGCACAAAGAGGTACCAGGAGCTCCCAGCTGGCTCCCGAGGAAGGCTATAGGAAGCATGAAGCCCACCCCAGCCCATCACCCACCAAAACAGTGTCTGCTTGCAGGGGAAAGACGAGGAGGAGACTGGTTCTGGAGGTGCTGCTGCAAGGGATGGGGCAGGACTCCAGATGCAGCTGGTTCCCTGATTTAGTCCTGGGATGGTCAGCTAAGACTTGGCCTTCCTTCAGGGCAAAGGAAGCAAACCAACTTGTAAGCCTGCTGCCAAAGAAGCACCTGAGAAATATGAGAGAGTAAAGCCAGCCTCCTTATCTTTCTAGGAAGACCCCTCTCAGTGACTTTAATTAAACAGACTGAAAGAAAAATACAGCCCCAAAAAAACTTGTGGCATCTTTTTTAATAATTTAATTTTATTAGTTATCTGTTGAAAAATTCACTGAAATACTTTAGTGTTTTATTGCTGTATTGATTTGTTTATCTCAAGTGGGCTCCTATGTCACCCCTAGCTAAACAAATATTTTCTCTTCCTCAGTAAAATATTTAGAAATCCCGCTTAGAAATTCTCTACTGATTTCTCCTGTTTTCAATAATTCACTGAGGTATAAGAAACTCTGAAGTCTGCCTGTCTCACTCACATATTGATCACAGACCGTTCTATGTATTCTATCACTAGATAAAATTAATTAAAGCCACAGAAATTAAATGCAGCGATTCTGTTCCTCTGAACATCCTGGATGGACCAAATATCTAATCATTATCTCACTGATTTTATGCAACATCTCAAAGTGTTAACGTCAGTTAGAAAAGCCTATCTACTACATCCATGTATTTAATTATTTTCTTTCTTTCTTTCTTTCTTTCTTTCTATCTATCTATCTATCTAAGCAATCAGTCTATGCTGCTTATTTAAGACACAAATATAAAATGTGCATGTCATACGCAGGTAATATGACACCATACAATACCATACTAAAAGGCAGAAAAACAGTCCCTACGATGAGGAGGAAATTACTGGAGGAGAAAAAATGTCACTTAAGAATTAATGAATCAAGTATGTCTTACAGGATTGATCATTTAAGATGAGGTCAATGAATTTATGATACAAATGGCTATATCACTAGAGGTAATAAAATGGAGCAATATCATTCATTTTACGTCTAACTAATGATGTGCTCAGAGTAATTACAGACTTCTTCTAAAAGCCTACACTGATTAGTTCAGATGTGATAGGTGAAACATATATATCTTTCCGTTCAATAAAATAACATTTTCTTATCTGTAAAACACACAGCCAATGTCTTATTTTTTTAAGTACTTGCATTCTGTACAGAACATCGTCATTCTTCACAACCAGCTCAAAACCTCTCTGTTCATTTATACCTCCTGCTTCCCTTTTCCTGCCTCATCCTTTCCCTTCACCGTACAACCTAGAGAAGAGCTAAACTGTTGCAGAGTGCTTGTTAACGCTGTGCATCGGATGTGGTAGTGCTTACACATGGGAGTAGCTCCTCAGGTTTCAGTGGGATTAGTCACGAGAGTTAATGCTGTGGGATCACATTGGGAGGGTCTGACCCAACACCCGTGGAAAATGATGGAGAGACTCCTCTTTAATGCCATCAGCCGGCTTTGGGTTTGATGCTTAATGCCGGCCTCAGCTCACCCTGGAGTCGGCAGGAGCCTTGCCCCTGACCTCAACAGGAGCAGAAGCATGGCTGGGGATTTTGGAAGGAACTGCGGCAGAAAATCCTATAGCACAAGTTAACAAAAGGAATACATGGGAAGAAAATAAATGCCATGAGGTCGAGTTTCAGACATTTCCTAACAAAGATAGGCAAAGCAACCATTTTGTACATTTCTACCCAAAAGGAGATGGAACCGGTAGCGGTGTGACTGACAAGGAGCGTGAACATTTCTGAGATAAAGGGTCAGACCTTGCAAGGTGCCAACAGATCCCCTACGCACCTTCACTTCCCTTGGAAAATACTCCTAGGACCGCTCTTGGGCAAGCATACTTCACACCGTGAATGCCAGAACACAAACCCTGAATGACAGAAAGATCAGTAATAAGATAACTGCCTATCTCATTCAGCTGTAACGCAACAACCCTCAAGAAGATTAAATTTACCTAACTGGGGCATGTCCAACACTAAACAACAGAATGAACATTTCCTTCAGTAGATTTAATGTATTTATATTTTAGTGGCGGGTTGCCAGTGTGCTACTTATAAGCTCAATGACTTGATATCATTCATCCGCTTTCCTGTGAAACACGCAGCAATCTACACCAAGAGACGACTCAGAAGACACTGCATCAGCAGAAACACTACTCGCACCCGATATGGGAACACCGAGGAAGCCAGGACCGAGGGATCCTGTAACGCTCGGACTTCTCTAACACAAAGAGGGGAAAAAAGCCATTCCTGTTGGCATCCATATCTTTATTTCTATACAAACGTCCAAAGCGGAGTCCAGACGTGGCCACGAGCTTGCCCCACGGGCACAACACAGGCATCCTGCTGCGCTTAAAAGGGCCACGCTTGGGCTTTAGGCACAGGGTAGTTAATACTTTAATAGGCTGTCAAATGCAGGCACAAAGTTCATCCATTAGTGCAGTCCACCACTAACCTCTGAGTGATAATCTAGTATCAGACACTACTTCATTAAGAAATACATTTGCTAAAATCTGTCTGCGGAGGTATTTATATCAGCCCGAGAGAAACCAGGAACGACTAACGTGCAAACACCACCTCCGCGATGAAGGAGAGCCTGTGCCTTATACACAGCACTTTGGCCTAGTATCAGCTCCCTGGTAAAGCTTAGCGAGAGGACAGAAAGGGATGACTAGGGCAAAGACAGTCCCTTTTCAGCTTCTCCAGAACCAGAGAGTGACTAACAAAGCTCCTCTCCTTGCTCAGGAGAACGCCGTCGTGGGACACCTTGCACAAGGGAGGGCTGCAACACATCCTGAGGACCAGGCTCTTATCAAAGATGCCGAAACATGGGACTGAAGATTATCAAAGCCTTGCTTCCTGGCATAAAATCCATGTATTCAGCTTTGCTGAGTAGTCTCTACTCCCTTTTCCCACTGTGGTATCCAACTGCTGTCTCTTCATATACGCTCAGGCATATGTTCTGGCTTCATGGACGCCACTGCACATTTCCGATATTCTGTCCCTGGTTGCCTTTCCTTTTAGCCCAGACTGTGTCCCAAGCCCTTCCCTGCAGTTTCCAACCCTGCCACCCACCCAGGATGTGCGAGGCGTGGAGGCAGAAGCTCCCACACCACTCCAAAAGCCGCAAGGCGAGGAGGCAACCCCCCTCCCGCTGCACACGCTTCTGCCTTGCAGCCAAGCGAGAACCCGACACACCAGCCATATGTTTTTCAGCAAGGGCTCAAGTTTTTTGAAGCCTGCCAAACTTTGGACGCGGCAGCAATCTAGAAATTAGGAAGTGGCTTGAAACGCACATACAGAGGTTTCTAGTAAACAGCCAAATGAGTCACAGCTAATGCTTTTACACGCAGCTCAGTCAGACCCTTTGCAGATCACCCAGCGGCCGCCGCAGCATGGACACCAAGGCACCTTGCCACCTGGGCCCCCTCGCAAGGCAGTGAAGCACTCCCAGCAGGACACCAGGGGAAAATTCAGTCTGTCAGAAGGAAAGAAACCTAGATGTGTGTGTCCTGAAGGACTATATGCCTAATTATCTTTAAAGGGCAAATGAGGGTTAAACCTCTCTCAGCTGTCCTCGCCAGCTCCCCCAGCTTGTTGGGCAACGTGGCTGCCTGCTCCCTCCCTTCTTTCCTCCGTTTATCCACCACCAAGGCTCCTCTTTGGAGCAGGTCACCTAAAAGGTAATGGTAATTTCTAAACAAATCCCCTCATAGATCCCGCCCATTGTGCTAAATCCTGCATACAGCCCCATCTCTGCAGTCTGTTGCTTGGCCAAGGACGGAGAAACTTTGGGGCAAGAGCTGTACCTCGAGTGTTAACGTATTCAGCACTTGTGAGCGTTGGCCCCAGTGGGGCTCTGGGTTGGACTGACCTCTCCTGCAAACAGCAACAGTCTCTTCACTCCCTGCCCCGCTCACCTCCCAGGGGGTCCGCCCACAGAGCTGCCCCTGGGGAAGCAAAGCCCCTGCCAGGTTGGGTTAGCACACAAACACGCGGCAATTTGTTTGACGTAAAAATTGTTCCAAGGCACTGGAGTTCCCTTTTAGCATTTTCTGACTCAGAAGAAAGATGAATATTAAGAACTGCAAAGTAGGCACCCAAGCTGATTGGGAAGATCTGCAGAAGGACATAGCCGTGCTCCGCTCAGATGCGTGGGGTCAGAGTGAGGAAGAGACAACGGCAAATGACAAACTTCTTTGAGAGGTTAGCGATAATCAGCATAATGGAATTGAAATTCATAATTTAAAGGCTTTTTTGTTTATCCTGATGCTGTTATGCTGTTGTGCTTTCTTCCCAGCTAATTGAGTTATCACAAAAGGTATTCAGCTGCCAGCACCCTGCACCAAATAATGGAGTGGGCACAGCCTCGCTAGAAGCTGCACAACGCACCGTTGCTCACCAAGATGTCCCACGTTTCCCTGCCCAATACTCCCCCAAAACGCCCACTCTGGACCTGTTCACGCTTCCTCTTGGGAGGGACTGGGTAGCCCGGGGCATAACTGCTGCCTGAGCAGGGTACACAGGGGTCTGCATGTCCACACCGCAGCCACTGCACACTGGCCCATGGGGTAGGGGGGCTTTGGTCTGGGGGTCCCTGGCAGGGATGCAGACTGTCCCCAAAGGGAGAGGGCAGTTCACAGCATCTACTTTCAAGATGACTGTAACCAAGACCCCGCCTCAGCTGTCGTGATTGGGAATTGATGCCCTTTCACTATCAAATGTCAAACAATACTAGTAACAGGCATAATCCAAAGTGTGGCTCTAAGCAGTTATCCAACCTCGATCACCATTTCCAATGTGCTTACTGCAAGACATCCAGCATGTTTATTGTGGCAGGATTTTTCTGTCCAAGATGGCTCGTGATAATTTTTTATAATGATCATTCCACTTGAATGGAGTGATTATTATAAAAAGTAAATAAAAAAAAATCATTCCAGCTGAAACCTGCTGCGAAGGAAGCCTGAGGCAGGCTCTAACACACTGTGAATGTGGTTATAATACAGCTCGTAGCGATGCTAGGTGTGAAGGAAAACAGATTTTTACAATGTTTGGAGCTTTGTGCAAAAACAGTTGACAAAACAGAACACTGCAGTCGCCTACTACAACTTAAAACTGTCCTGTGACTAGTTTCTCTCTGTTTAAAAGAGACCAAAGCTTGCCTGCTTACTTGCTTTTCCCTTCCCTGATGAAACCCTCCTAAACTTCTTGTCCTCCCGAAAATCTTTACCACCGTGTTTTGAGGAGCAAATGCTGATTTTATGTCATTTAAATGCAAGACCCACTCTGTCTCCATTTTTCATCCTAATTATGCAAAAGTCTAAGCTACACGAAGCATAAGGAGAAAATAGAGCTATTCGGTAATTAATGGCTAATGACAAATTGATTTCATTTTTTGAATCATTGCAGTTGTCATCTGTGGTATTTAAAACACAGTCTTTTCAAAGCCCTTGCGTTCCTTTGTGTTGGGGGGCTTTTTGATGTTCCCAGCCAAAAGCAACGAATGTTAAGTTATGCTAATGCCCAGTGGAAATCCAGGTTGGGTCTTGTTTCATCAGAGTGGCTACATATTTGATTTTGTATATAAACAGCTGAGCTCCGTGTTTTCAGCTTCAGTCTGAGGCTTTGAAACCACAGGAGGAACTTCGGATCTGAAACCGCTGGTGAAGCTCACAATATGGTGGGCGAAACTTCAGGGAAAATGAATGTCATGTGAGGTGGGGCATGCCAAGAAGGAAGTTCTTCTCCCCAGAAACCTTCCTGGCTGAAATAACACAGAATGGGACAATAACAGCATTTAAACCTTAAAATCCTTAATGTGTGGTTTTTACACTTGTAGCATACAAGAGCTGATGACAGGGCTGTTTCAGTACTGGCTAAGGCCACCACTCCAGCAGTGACAGAAGTCCTAAATAAAAATAAGATGATGCAGAAGATGAAAAGAGGGCAAGAGTGGGAGAGAGAGGCGGGGTGGGTTACATACCCTCAGGAGGACAGACAACCTGTCTCACCGAGACTCACATTGCAGAAATGCCTGAAGAACACCTAAGCCTGAATGCCCTTTCCAAGGGTAATGCAGGCCCCAAGACACCTCATCCCACTGTGAGTCCATTGGCCTTTGAACATAACTATGTCATACAAGAGACTGTGGGGCAGAGCAAACCCCAGCTTAAGCCATCGAGTCCCACGTTCAACTCTCCAGCTCCCATCAAACCTCAAGCTCATCAGATGGCTGCCACAGATCTGCAAGCAGCAGCCCAGCATTTGCATGGTGTTGTGCCCACACAAAAAGGCCAAGAGGCAGTTCCTTTTCCAGACTTAACCTGGTCTGACAGGAGACCATTCAAGTGTGTGTGTCTGTAGCCTCCTTCTTGGTGAGCCTAATTCGAGGGTAGGGATCTGTGGAGTCAACTGAGTATCTGCATCATGCTCCTCATGGCCCTTAGCTCGTGGGTAGCAGTGGGAGAAGCCAGCTTGGCAGACCAGTGGCACAGACATATTTGCTGGTCAGGCAAGCAGTTCGATTTGGGTTATGTGGGCGTTGGTCACCTTGATGTCTGACACTTGATTTCCAGGCCAAGACTGCCTATGATGTGCATTCTCGAATTCCCCTGGTCCTGAAATGATCTGGGGAAAAACTGAGCGGCCAGAAGCAAGAACTACATCGAGTAGGTGAAGCTGGGAGTCTCAGTGAACTACAGTATGTGCTTTTCCACAGCAGAAGGTTTTGCTTTATGATCCTTAAGCTGTTAGTGCCACAGTGAGAGCTTCGCTTCTTCCTAAAGGTGACACGAATGTACCTCCTCAATCCGCTGCCACTAAAGCCGTGCAAAGTATCGGCAGTGAGAAGCATTGTAAACACCTTGAGAACAGGACAAGAACTGTCTGCTTTGAATATTCAGGAAGCCAAAAGAAAGAAAACACAGCTAGCAGCTGGAAAAACATTTCTGGGGCTTAGACGTACTTCCTCACAGTGTCCAGTGCCTGCCATCTCTTTGGGGCAGCAGGGGAAGGCTGAACGAGGAAATCCCCCTCCTTCCTCTCCCTCAGAGAGTGGAAATGCATTTCTTTCCTCATGGGGACATTCACCTCCATGTCCTTGGAGAACCTTCTGCACAGTTCACATTTTCACATGCTCAGCTACAGGAGGCAGCAGAGCAGCTTCTCCATCCCTGGGGCGCCCAAGCCGCAGGGACTCACCAGTGCCTGGGCTGAGAACCACTGCCAGCCCCCCTTCAGGGGACAGACGAGAGGGCCAGCGCCACTGCCATGCCAGGAGCTCCTCGCTCCTATGCAGGGGCTGCAGAGACCCTGCTCCTCAGGAGAACAGGACCAAACATCAGCCACAGGTTTCTTCTGCAGAGCAGCTGTCAACCAGTGCACTAAGGAAAGAGAGCCTGTATGCGCCAGGCTTTGCAGCACTCCCTGCATCCAGCCCCAGCAATCAGGAAAAGAAAGGGAAATTGAGAGCAATTAACACTGTAAATGTTTCCATCAAATTCTTTTGAGAATTACGAATGCTGTTAAGCACAGGAAAACTTAAAGGTAAAAGAGGAAAGGGGCACTTTATTAGCCTCAAATAGCATCTCACTTA
Organism: Fulmarus glacialis; assembly: GCF_000690835.1. NCBI lineage: Eukaryota > Metazoa > Chordata > Aves > Procellariiformes > Procellariidae > Fulmarus > Fulmarus glacialis. The sequence goes on along the minus strand of NW_009188226.1, from coordinate 24,864 downwards.
CTGAGTGACCAAAATACCTCCAAATGAGAAATCTTCACCCTTGACAATCTCATGATACCAAGTCTGCAGACAACTTCAGAAGCCAAATGAAGATTTATATTCTCTAATTAATTAACTTTTTTATTTGGTACCTGAATAAACATGTTCACCCTTTTTTTCTGAACAAAACTTTATTCTGGTCATATAGCAAAGTCACATTGTGAGATGGAAAATAACCCATGTGGCTTATCTGTCTAGAATTTATATCTAGTAATATCTAATATGTATGTTTTCTCCAATATATTTTCTTTTTAATATTCAAGAGAATATAAAAATAACAATAAAACCCCCTCCATTATGTTTCCAGTGGCTCATAGGTTGGTTGACAGGGCTATAAATGTAATAATGAGGAGGTTTGAGGGGCAGGTTAACGTTTTTTGCTAATACATGATGCTTTTAGCCTAAGGCATTGCTGGAGGCCAGTGCCACTTCACCTGGACCAAAATCACCATTGAACAGCCATTAAATCTCTCAGACTTAAATGTAGTATTACTGGGCCTAGAGAATATTACTGTAATCCAGATTTGAAATATCATTAGTCTGTAGAATAGCAAATAGGAATGCAATCTGAAACTTTGAGAGATCTTTATTTACCTGTAATGAAGGGTTCTAAGTCCAATTCTTCCTCTCACCTATGCCATTTTACAGTGGCATAACTCTCACAGATTTTTGTGTTGTTTTGTCTGATTTATGCTTGTACAGGCAAGAAGCTTACAGAAAAGAAGTCTCTGGGTGCTTTGGAATATATATATATATGGTTTTTTTCCACCTATCCATATAGGTCAGGGATTTTCAGCCCTTATTATTACATGATAATCTTTATCATGCAATAATATTTACAGGCCAGGACCCATTACGCTATGTGCTCTAACATATACATGGCCATAGCGTGGGCTGCAGCAGAACTGGCTGGGTCTCACAGTCTACCTGGGGCAGACTCCCCGCACACATTTCCCCACCTTTCCCAAACATATAAAATCCTTGAGGGACTGCATCAGCTGCTTACTTGGAAAAATAATGTTAGGGAAAG